>NC_143527.1:19128259-19298259 GCF_031878675.1 Megascapheus bottae | reverse complement strand
ATTGCCCATCAAAATATCTGAAATCATCAAAGAACAAACTTGGAATTTAGAATTCTGTGGCCAATCATTCTCAGCAGCTTTGGTTTTTTAAATGTCATTTATGCTTCAGGCTTAGCCAACCCAGACATCCACTACAACATGCTATCCTACATGTTCAAAAACTACATTCAGTTGTTGATGTGGTCCCAAGAGTCTTTCAGAGCGTCTCTAAATTCTGAAGCAATATTTTCTAAGCTCATCTTCTCAAGACTTGAAATTAGCCTTATATTATTCCAGGGAAAAACTGTATTTAATTGGGATGTTAGAACTGTTCAATGGTATTGAGTTGTCACTGTTTCTAGACTTTGTCAGTATTTATTGTAAACTTACATAAGCATGTGATGAATAAAAAGCAACTTACAGGCAAAGGAAACAGCTTTCCATTTACTTTTATACATAGACTATTGGGATAATTATCTTCTTGAGGGCAACTTGTCTCTGCCAAGCAAAGTCTGTATGGAAAAGAAAACCTTTCTTAGTATATTCAACCATACTTCTATGTTTTAAAATTCAGGGACTAGTACACAGTTTACAAGGACAAAATTTCAAACTTACCTCAGCTGAACTTGGACTGTATAATCTCTTCTGCCACCTGGCAAAAAATCCCTGTGACAACAACAAAAACAAAAAAGCAAGATTCAAAAACCACAACTTTCACACGAGTACTCACACAAGGGAGAATATATATATATATATATATATATATATATATATATATGCACACATCAGTGTACAGGTACACACACTTCTAAATGAAAGGAACGGACACATTAGTAACATAACAGAACCGGAAGGAAGTAGTGCTAAAGCCAAAAAGAGCTGACCCCACTGATTAATCTTCACAAGACCTAATAGAAACACCACCCCACCTCTAAATCTGAATTTAACGATCTATTCTAAATTTCATTATTGCTATCAGCTAAGGGAAGAAATTAAAAGGTGTAACAATAGCTCCTAAATTTGCTGTACACTGTAAATACCCAAGGAGCCTTAAAACCCAATGATTTGAGGGTTTGATCCTTACAGATTTCAATTTTATTCGTATGAAAAAAACCCTGAACATCTGAACTGGATTGACAGATTTCTGCCAGTCCTGGGCCTTGACCTTAGGGCCTGGCTACTGTCCCTGAGTTCTTTTGCTCAAGGCTAGCAGTCTACCATTTGAGCCACAGTGCTACTTCTAGCATTTTCTGTTTATATGGTACTGAGGAATCGGACCTAGGGCTTTATGGATACTAGGCAAGCACTCTGCCACTAAGCTACATTCCCAGTCCCTTCAATTGGATTTTTAAAAGCTTGAGAGTTGAGTCTAATAGAAATAGGCACACAGAAATGACACAAGAAGCAATGATTCAAATTCAGAATGTATAATATGCTAGAGTATTATTTCTCTTACTTCTACCTCTTTTACAGCTGTTACAATTTTAAGAGGAACCAGGGCTCCATGGAGAAGTGACTAATTTAAAAAAAAAAAAACACAAAAACAAAAAACAAAGATAGTTTGAGCATCTTATGATGCAAGAAGATCAAGGAGTGCTTCAAAGCAGATTTGGGAAGAAAAGAAAAAAGGAGCCAATCTGAAAGAATTCCCAGGGGCCAGGTGTGTGGCCTAGTAGTAGACTGCTTGCCTAGCATGCACAAAGACCGGGATTCAATTCTTCAGTACCACATATATAGAAAAAAAGCTGGAAGTAGTGCTGAGGCTCAAGTGGTAGAGCACTAGCCTTGAAGTCCTCAGGCCAGGACTGCCTCCCACTCCAAAAAGAAAAGAATTCCTAATAATGAACTGAGCTACAATATAAATTTCTGTAGTTATAGGTTATATTGCACAGCACACTTATACAGATATAAGTAAATGAAAGAATGAATGAGAAGGACAGTTGTCTCTTAAATGAAAAAATAAAGACAAAGGAAAGTCACCACTGCAATAGGAATGTTTTACTGAAGGAAAGATTCAATGAAGATTCACAAATGACTAATAAACTAGTTTCTATGCCCAGTCTCAAATTATCCTCCTCAGGATATATATTAATAACAAAAAAGAAATCAGTAACTTTGCAGTGCAGAAATTCAAGACACAGTACATGAACCTGGTAAAGTATCACAAGAAATAAGGTCTCTCGATATTATGTAGTAACTGATGACATACTGAGAAGAGGATATAACTGAAGATATTCTTCCCCACAATAGTCTCAATCTAACAATGTTAAAAAAAACAAATCAGATACAACTAAACTGAAGGGCATTTTATACTATATCTGATCATTATTCTTCAAAGGTGTCATTAAGTCTCTCAAGACAAGGAAAAATTAAGAAACACAAATTAAGCAAAATATGATTAGGATAACATAATTATTAAATGTGATTTGGAATTGATTAGCAGAAAAGTCAGTAATATTAACTAAAGTGCAGATTTCACCATCAGATGATAACTTTTCATATATTTTGCATATAAATGTAAGCTGCTGTTATTAAGGAAAGATAGGAAAAGGGTATATTACACTATGTTTGTAACTGTCTAGTAAGTCAAACCATTTCCTCAAAAAATCAAGGTAAAAAATCCTTAAGAGACAGAAAAAAGAGTGAGAGAAAGAAGTGAGAGAAGGGGTCACACTGTCCAAAAAGAAATGTATCCTTTACCTGATCTATCTAATTGTAACCTCTCTGTATATCACCTTTTTAATAACAATAACTGTGAAAAACTGAATAAAGCTAGAAATTATTTTAAGAAGTTAACCCAAGTGATATTCAATGAAACTGTCATGCTTGTAGTTGGCTTACAAATACTGTTGATTATTACTCCAGATACCAAACCTTTACTCCACTTAATTAAAAAAAACAAGCCAGGCACTGGTAGCTCACACCTCAACCCTAACTACTTCAGGAGTCTGAGGTCTGAGAATCATGCTTCAAAGACAGTCCAGGGCAGGAAAGGCTGTGAGATTCATCTCCAATTAACCAGAAAACTGGAAGTGAAGTTATGGTTCAAAGTAGGAGAGCACCAACCTTGTACAAAAATGGTCAGATACAATGCCTAGGCCCTGAGTTCAAGACCTGGGCAGGGAGGAGGCAAGAAGGGTATATACATAGACTTTCTGCATAACAGTTTGTGAAAAGTGCTGGGGTTTGTAGTGTACATGTGCATCTCTGTCATCTTTACTACAAATTAAGGTTAAAAATATGAAAAATAAATATCATTACAATTAGCTAATGGTCTAACACTGAGTACATTTGTACTGTGTAATCACCATTTATCTACAGAACATGACTTTAAGATAATTAAAAATTTAGTCATTACTTAACAAGTTAATAATATTTGAAGCCCAAACCTCAAAACAATACAAACATATAAAATGAAGAATTTGACAGTCAGCTCTCAAGTCACCTATTTACCTAACCAAGAAGCATCTCATCTTTATATTTACCATGTATTCATTTTTATATATTTACGCTTATAGTCAAATTATATGTGCATGCACACACACACTTCTTGAGGCAGTACTAGGGTTTGACCTTTTTATTGCCTGGGCTATTTTTGAAAGGGGTCTCACTTCCAGCCTATATATACATTTGGAGTGCAATACATTTATTTTAGGCTTCCAATTGTAGCTAGAATGACAGGCATACATGGTCACATCTAGCTTCTTTGGCTGACATATAGTCTCAGACTTCTGCTCAGGATGGCCAGACCATAATCCTCTCAATCTCAGCTTCCCACAAAGCTTAAGATAACAGACACACACCACACCCTCAACTATGGGTTGCGAAGAGGTTTCACGTATTTTTGGCCTGCATTGGCTTCAATCCACAAGCCTGCCATTTTCAGTTTCCTAGAGCTAGGATAACAAATTACAAACATGAGCCACCAGCTCTCACCTCACTCATACGTTCTCAAGGCAACTGTTAAGTAGTAAACTACTCACAATTTATTCTTGTTTTGGCCATTAAAAAAAAAGTATCTTAAAATAGGTATTTTCAGATCTACTTATTCTAACCATTGTCTTTCAAAAGTATACACAATATCCCAGTTTTTCCAAACTACCAAGGTTAACATCATCAGTCCTTATTGAATTGGCTCTTTTCATGTAACAACCTGCAGCATCAGTAAATCAACTGGTTCAAAAACAGGACTCAAAGCACCTTATAGAAAATGCCTTGTACTTACTATACACTGAGCAAGTGCTGATCTCAAACAAGTTTCATCATGGACACAAAATTAAAAACAAATGGTATGTTGGGTTTGTTTTTTTCTAGTCCTGTAGCTGGAACTCAGGGCCTGGGCACTGTCCTTGAGCTTTCTTAAGGCTAGTGCTCTACTACTCAAGCCACAGCATCACTTCCGGCTTTTTCGGTATATGTTATCAAGGAATGGAACCCATGGTTTCGTGCGTGCTAGGCAAGAACTCTACCACTAGGCCACCCACCCAGCCCGACTGATGATATGTACTTTTTAAAAGTCTTTAAAATTTTTTCAGTTTCACTTGTCAGTTGATTAGTATTCTCAAAATTTGATTAGTATTCTCAAAATTATCACAAGTCAATCTATCCAGGTATATACTGCTTTTCAGGAATCCCAAGTTTTAAAAATCTTGAGGGTTTTATTGAGGTGTATAATTTTAACAAATGTCATGTGACTAGTCCCAGAGTCTTCCAGAGAATAATATACTTTAAGTTAGTAGATGTTTTCAAGAATTATATGGTCCATATATTCAGATTCATTACCTTGGGAGATGGATCATACACACTTAACAAGAGACTAAAGACAGAAAAATCGGGCTGTAAACAACTCACTGAATTATGTTTAACAGAAAATTACCCAAGTTTATTAAACAATGCCCTTATTAAAAACTTTCTAGCATTTCAAACAAAAGTATTCAAAAAAGTTCCACAGTACTCTTTATAGTCTCAGAAAAATACTTTTCAATTTGCTTATGCTGCATCTTGTAAGAGGGCAACATTAGAGAGTCATATACACAAGTTACTAGCCAGGTGCTAGTGACTCACACCTATGATTAGATCTCTATGCAAGAGGCTGAGATCTGAAGATTACTGCACAAAGCAGGAATGTCTGTGAGACTCTGATCTCCAGTTAACCACTAGAAAGCCAGAAGTGAAGCTGTAGCTCAAGTAGTAGAGCACTAGCCTTGTCAAGGAAAAAAATCTCCTCAGGGATAGCATCCAGGCCTTAAATTTAAGTCCCAGTACTATCAATCATACAGTTACGTGTGCGTGAGCACACACACACACACGCACGCACGCACGCACGCATGCACATGCGCACACACAGATATTAACATTAAAGATGAACAAATTATTTGATTGGAAAAGTAGATAAAACACATTTCCTTTTCCATTTTTTCATTTATTTGTTCTTTCCAAATGTGCCTAGGTTCCTTCTATTTTCAAAATTAAACAGTACTTTCCTGAACTGTTATAAAATTTCTTCTAATTTTTGTTCAAGATGACTATAAAGCACCATTTGCCATAAATTGTTCAAGCTTTTTTCTTATCTAATAATATTTACTTTTACTCAAAAGTATTTATTGAAATGTACCTCATTTTGGAATTACAAAAACCTTATGAGCACCTTGTCTTTCAGTTGTTATCACATATTCTCCTTGACATAGTCTCCTTGGAAACTAGATCTTTCAATAAGAAATTGTGGTAAATGAGATTTTGTTTTTGTTAAACCTGGGGCTTGAACTCAGGACCTGTGGGCTATCATTGAGCCAGGGCACCAGCACCACTTCTGGACTTTTCCAAGTAGTTTATTAGAGATAAGAATCTCATGAGGGGGCCGGGAATTTGGCCTAGTGGTAGAGTGCTTGCCTAGCATGCACGAAGACCCAGGTTCAATTCCTCGGTACCACATGCATAGAAAAAAGCCAGGGGCCGGGAGTTTGGCCTAGTGGTTAAAGTGCTTGCCTAGAATGCATGAAGACCCAGGTTCGATTCCTCGGTACCACATACATAGAAAAAAGCCGGAACTGGTACTGAGGCTCAAGTGGTAGAGCTTTAGCCTTGAGAAAGTCCAAGGACATTGCTCAGACCCTGAGTTCAAGCCCAGGACTGGCAAAAAAAAAAAAAAGAAAAAGAAAAAGAAAAAAGCCAGAAATGGTGCTGAGGCTCAAGTGGTAGAGTTCTGACCTTGAGAAAGTCCAAGGACAGTGCTGAGGCCCTGAGCTCAAGCCCACTGGCAAAAAAAAAAAAAAAAAAAAGAATCTCATGAGGACTCTCCTACCTGGACTGGCTTCAAACCTGGGTCCTCAGATGTTAGCCTCCTGAGTAGCAAGGATTACAGGCATGAGCCACCAGCCCTGCTTAAATGAGTTTTTAAAGGTGGTTCATGCTGGTCTAATAAAAACATGATGTACAGAAGAGACAGAGCATATGAGGACATTATGAGGACACAAAAAATAAGCAAGCAAAAATGAAAGTACTAAGAAAAGTAAAACCAGTCAATATCTTGATACTGGGTAAGTCTTTAGAATTGTGAGAAATAAATTTCTGTTTAAACCATCTAGTATGTAGCACTGCCACGACATCACTAACAGACTGCACACATTCACAGAGAAACATTCTAAACTTTGCTCTTACCTTGATATGCATATCTCTCTAACTTGTTGAGGTGTCAAAGCAAAAATAAAAAACTTCTCTTGAAATCGTTGAATGCTGCTTTGAACTGAGAAAAGGAGGGGGGAAAAAAACATTTCATTAACAAATCCAAGGATCTAAGTATTTACAATAACCAGGTACTTTTGATAAAGTGTCCACAAATGCTCAAATTCTAAAACCAAGTATGTAATAAACTGCATTAGTCTTGGAATTACAAGTAAAAGTCATTCCCAAGGAGTTTCCTTAATTCTAAATATTTATTCATTCTTTAAAATACTAACTACCCTGTACTGTTACAATATTACAAATTGTTAAGATAATATTCCATACTGGATAATACCCTTATATAGAAAGAGTCAAAGGGTAGAAACCTACCCCAGAGGAATGCTATCCAAGAACTACAGGCTTTGTTATGCCATGTTCTCAGTGCCTTACAGTCATTTAGAGCATAGAAGAAAATGCAGTATTTCAAACTTACAAATAAATAAGCTACAATACAGAATTATGATTTACTTACAAAAAAGATTACCTAAATGGGTGCTGTGAGTTTGGCCTAGTGGTAAAGTGCTTGCCTAGCATGCATGAAGACCCGGGTTTGATTCCTTGGCACCACATATATAAAAAAAGCTGGAAGTGACACTGTGGCTCAAGTGGTAGAGCTCTAGCCTTAAGAAAGCCTAAGGACAGTGCTCAGGCCCTTAGTTCAAGAAGTGTCTAAAGTAGACTCCTGTACTTCAGACATATTTTTCCTTGATTTCTATTATGCTAGAAAAGTATAGGAATGGAATCTCATAATATGTATGAATACAAAATATAAAAACATTCTTAAACAATGGTTAACAGAAATAAAGCTTTCTTTCATGTTAACTAAGGAATCCATTTTTGATAACTTGTTTCAGAGTACATTAAAACAGATCTCATCATAATAGAAAGCAATCATCACAACAGTCAATTAGGGAAGTCAGAGAATTGAAGTCTAATACTTATTAAATATAATGAGTTTGGGAGCCGGAGACATGGCTCAACTGGTAGAGGGCCAGCCAATTTGCAAAGTGTCAGGTACTGAATTTGAGTCCTGGGCTTAGAACAGCAACAACAAAAATAGTGACTTTAATCTGGGCACTGGTGGCTAATATCTATAATTCTGGGATGCTGAAATGAGTAGGAGAGAAGGTCCAGGCCCGCCCAGGAACAAAAATTCACAAGACTCCCCCTTTTTTTGTCGGTGGTGGGGCTTGAACTGTGGGCCTGGGTGCTGTCCCTGAGCTCTTCAGCTCAAGGCTACCACTCTACCCCTTGAGCCAAAGCGCCACTTCGGGTTTTCTAGTGGTTAACTGGATATGAGTCTCACTTTGAACAGCAATCTTCAGATCTCAGCCTGCTGAATAGCTAGGATTACAAGTGTGAGCCACCATACCAGGCCAAGACTCGCTTGTTTTTTTGTTTTTTTTTTGGGGGGGGGGTGTTTGAGGAGGGGAAAAGAGTCAAGGGGCTTGAACTCTGGGTCTTGGCATTGTTCCTGAGCTCTTAAGCTCAAGGCTGCCACCCTACCCTTGAGCCCCAGCCCTATCCTAGAGCCATAGACCCACCTCCCATTTTCTAGAGATTATTTGGAGATGAGAGTCTCAGCTTTGTGGGCTTTGAAGTGCCTGGGCTGGGAGCTGACTTTGAACCAAGATCCTCAGATCTCAGCCTCCCAAATAGCTAGGATTACAGGCGTGAGCCACCATACCTGGAAAGACTTCCTTAATATGAGGGAATCTCGATGCAGCAGCACCAAACATGAAAACCCAAAATAGGCAGATTGCAGTCTGGGTGCATGAATAGGCAGGAAGTGAAAACCTATTTCAAAATTTATAACTGGAAAATGGGGATGGATGCATGACTCAGTGATATAATGCCTGCCTTGAAAGCATGCAGCCCACTGAAGTGAAACTATGGCTCAAATGGTAGTGTTAGTGTTGAGCAAAAAAGCTGAAGGATAGTACCCAGATCCTGAGTTCAAGCAATAGGACCCCCATAAAAAGTAGTAGTAGTGGTGGTGGTGGTAGTACTGTTTTTACAGAACCTCAAAGAACCTTGAAAATCCAAAAACAACCTGAGGAACAAGGCTAGAAAATTCACTTACAGATTTCAAAATACTGTGCAGGGGGCTCAAGCCTATAATCCTAACTACTCACAGCAGGCAGAGATCAAATCAAGGCTGGAAGCTAGCCAGCAAAAAACAGACATTTAACAAGACAGGTATAGTGGTGTGCCCTTATAAGCTAGCTATTCAGATAAACGCCATTAGCAGATCCCTGAGATCCAAATCTTACTCCAGGAGAAAAACTGGACACTTACTATAATATAACCTGGCAGGGGACTCTACACAAGGTAGAGTCTAGCAAATTCCATACAAAAATTCAAACCAAGGACAACAACAACAAAACAAACTTACTACATAGTTATAAATACTCATATAGTGATTAAAAGAGACACCTAGAAAAGAGTGATTAAGTTTGTGTGTTATGGTCAAGTGATTTTTAATAAGGGTGCAAAGACAAAAGGGGAAAGGATAGGCTTCCCAACTAATTATTTTGTAAAAATGAGAAGAGGGGGCTGGGAGTCTGGCCTAGTGGTAGAGTGCGTGCCTACCATGCACAAAGACCTGGGATTGATTCCTCTGTACCACACACATAGAAAAAAGCCGGAAGTGGTGCTGAGGCTCAAGTGGTAGAGCTCTAGCCTTGAAAAAGTCTAAGGACAGTGCGTAGGCCCTGAGCTCAAGCCCAGGACTGGCCAAAAAAAAAGAAAAGAAAAAATATAAGAAGATACGATATCTACACACAAAAGAATAAAGTTGGGGCTGGGAGTTTGGCCTAGTGGTAGAGTGCTTGCCTAGCATGCACAAAGACCCAGGTTCGATTCCTCGGTACCACATACATAGAAAAAAGTCAGAAGTGGTGCTGAGGCTCAAGTGGTAGAGTGCTAGCCTTGAGAAAGACCAAGGACAGTGCTCAGGCCCTGAGCCCAAGCCCAGGACTGGCAAAAAATGAAAGGAAGGAAGGAAGGAAGGAAGGAAGGAAGGAAGGAAGGAAGGAAGGAAGTTAGGCCGGCAGCGGAGCCTAGTGGTAGTGCTTACCTAGGATGCATGAAGCCCCCCAAAAAATACAAGTGGCACTGTGGTTCAAGTGTCCAAGGACAGTGCCCAGGCCCTGAGTTCAAGCCCCAGGACTGGCGCGCACGCGCACACACACACACACAAACTGTACATCATCAAATAATTCTGCACCAAAATATACTATCAATAAGGTAAAAAAAGGGGTGGGGGCAACTCATAGAATGGAAGAAAATGTTTACAAATCATAAATCTGGTAGGCCATATGTCAAATATCTATAAATATGCTAAAAATAGCCAGGTGCTGTGAATCATGCCTGTAATTCTAGTTACTCAGAACCTCAGATCTGAAGTTCACAGTTTGAAGCCAGCCCAGGCAGGAAAAGTCCTCTTTGCCTCCTGTAAACTACTCAGAAAAAGCCTGAAGTGGTGCTGTGGCTCAAGTGGTAGAACATTAGCCTTGAGCAAAATAAACTCAGAAATAGTGCCTAGGCCCTGAGTTCCAGCTCCACAACTGACACAAAAACAAAAAATACTAAAAATACTAAGATACACATACATAAAAAAAAAGCCAAAAAATAAAATAAAATGGACAAAGCAGCCTGGCTTAATTGCTCTTTTAGAGGCAATTTCTTCCTTTTGTAGAAAATTGACAGATTCTTCCAAATAAAAACAGATGACTAAAAGTAATTTTTAGCAGGACATGATGTGGCACGTAGTAGTAATCGTAGCATCTGGGAGACAATGTGAATTTGAGCCCAACCTGGTCTATATCATGATACCCTTTCTCAAAAGAAAAGCAAAAAAAAAAGGGGGAGCAAAGGCATGAATAGGCATTTGTCCGATGATTTACAAATGGTCAATAAGCACATAAAGATATTCAATATCACAATCAGACATGAATCAAACTACAAGAAATTACCTCCCACTTATTAAAATGGCCACCACCATATGAACCAGAGAAGGAAAATGGAGGGAAAAAGTGGGGATGAGAAGGAAGGAGGTTTAGCAAGAAAATGAACTGCTGAGGGCCGGGAGATTGGCCTAGTGGTTAAAGTGCTTGCCTAGCATGCACGAAGACCGGGGTTCGATTCCTCGGTACCACATACATAGAAAAAAAGCCGGAAGTGGTGCTGAGGCTCAAGTGGTAGTGCTCTGGCCTTGAGAAAGTCCAAGGACAGTGCTCAGGCCCTGAGCTCAAACCCAGGACTGGCCAAAAAAGAAAAAAAAAAAGAAAATGAACTGCTGGCAGAAACGTAAAATGGTACAGCTGCTGTTTAAAATGCTATGGTCTATAGAGTTAGGCATGATGGTTAAAAGCCAGCCATCCTAGCTACTTGGCAGGTAAATTCAGAGAATCACAGTATGAAGCCAAGTCAAGCTAAGCTCAAGAACTTGTGAGACTCAATCAATAGCTGGATGTAAGGGCTGCATCCATCACCAACAACGGGAAAAAGCATAAGTAGAAGGCAGAAATCCAGGCTATCCAGGGTATAAAGCATGACTTACCTTGAAAATAACCAATGCAAAAAGGGAGCTAGAGGAGTGCCTACCTAACAAGCATGAGACATGAGTTAAATCCCCAATATCGAACTGTCACTAAAAAAAAAAAAATCAAAATGGGCCTGTTATCCAAGCACTGAGGAGGCTATGGCAAAAGGATCTCAAAAAAAAAAAAAAAACCAGCCTAAAAGGAGACCCTGTCTCAAATATTTATTAATAGATAGGTTTTAGACAAACACATACATAGACACACACACACACATATGTATATATGTAGAGAAAAATACATAGACAAAGAGAGCACTAAGGACAGTAAGTTACATAAGCCTCTTCAGAAGACTGCATGAATTTATTTATATAAACTACCTAGAGTATTAACAAAGTACAATGGTTAGGGTTGGGAATGTGGCTCAATCACAGAGCAAATACTCAGTATGTTAAGAGCCTAGAGTTCAATCCTCAATGTCTTATTCCCAGAATCCTAGCTACTCAGGAGGCTGAGATTTGATGACTTGAGGTTTAAAACCAGCCTAAACAGTGAGATTCTTATCTCTAATCACCAAAAGGCCAGTAGTGGAGCTTTAGCTCAAATGGCTTGCTAGCCTTGAGCAAAAACATAAAGGACAGCACTCAGGCCCTGAGTTCTGGCATTAAAAAAAAAAAAAAAAAAGTAGTTCGCCAGAAGGGGAAAAAGCTGAGATGTGATTCCAGTTTCACAAGATAAAAAAAATTTCTGGAAATGGATGCTGCTAAAAGATATAAAAGACACACAGGAGTTTAGGCTAGTGGTAGAGTACTTGCCTAGCACGAAGACCCAGGTTTGATTCCTCAGTACCACATACATAGAAAAAAGCCAGAAATGGTGCTGTGATTCAAGTGGTAGAGCTCTAGCCTTGAGAAAGCCCAAGAGCCCAAGGACAGTGCCTAAAACCTGAGTTCAAGGCCCAGGACTGGCCAAAAAAAAAAAAAAGATACAGAATGTGAATATACTTAAGACATTGAACTATACATTTTAAAACCACCAAGAACCAAGTATGTAGCACTGCTGAGGCAGGAGGGACATGAATTCAGGGCCAGCCTGGGCTGCAGTAAGACTACTGTCTCCAAAAAAATCAACAAAGTCAAGATGCTATCACAATTATTTTAGCTTAACAAAAAGTTGGAAAAATAGAGCAAATGGCATGAGGTTTTATGTTAGACTTCAGTTATGGCTGCTTGTATTTTATTTACCCATACATTTAAACATTTGCATTAATGCCTCAAATTGAAAGAATTAACAGTAAATCACAATCAATAGTTCAAAGTTGATTTTCCTTTCTTGTCCAGAAAAAAACTGATTTCTCTCACACTTACCTAAACTTGTGGGCTTGATGAGAACATCAAGAACATCATAAAAGGGCAGGTTTTTTAACTGCACATCAGGATGGACAGGAGGAATTGGAGGAGATGGTTGCTGCATCTCAAATGTGGGCTTAGTATCTTGAAGCAGCACAGAACCAACAGGAGATGATGGTGAGTGAGGTGTAACTGATGTGGAAGGCAACGAGTGGATTCCAGCCACAGCCAAGTCAGGTTCTACAGGTGATGAACTACCATCCAAATTGAAAACAGATGACTTGATTGTGGATAAATCAGAAAGTCCTTCAAGAGTCCGTGGATATCGGCGTCTATACAATTCTCGGATTTTAATCTGAACCGCAGGGCTACAGCCACTCTTCAATAAATGCAGTGCCCTCATCAGGAGGTCATGCTTGCGTCCACTTTTATTTCGTCCAGCAAAGCCTAATAACACTTGTAGTTCAGAAACCCTAAAACTAGAAACCATATTCTAAAAGAAAAGAAAAAGAAGCGAACAGTCATTGTTAAGCACATAAAAATTCTAAAATCTGTTGTTTCCTGCAGTCCATCAACTTTTATGTATTAGTAACCAGCATTATACTATCTAGAATGATTAATATTCATGAAGCCAACTTTTCAGATTAAAAATCTAAAAGTTACATTGTTTAAGCCTCTTAACTGGGCATGGACACCTCAAAACTAGCCAGATGCAATGGCTCACACCTGTAATCCTAGTTACTCAGGAGGCTGAGATCTGAGGATCAAGGTTCAAAGCCAGCCCGGGCACAAAAGGACCTGAGACTCTTATCTCCAATTAACCTCTAGAAAATAGGAAGTGGGGCTTGGTCCAAGGGTAGGGCGGTAAGCTAAAGAGTTCAGGGGCAGTGCCCAGGCTGAGTTCAAGCCCCATGACCCACAAAAAACAAAAACAAAAAAAAAAAACCTGGCACACATGCACACACACAAACTATATTTTAAAATATTAGACTACAATACTAGTCTATAATTCCTATACATGGGAAGTGGGGATAGAGATGGGATCTTGAGTTCTAAGCTACAAAGTTACTTCAAGACTACATTCAACTACAAGAACTTGTCTCAAAGTTTATAACAATCAAGTCAAAATTCATATGCATCTTATCTAGCAGTAAATAAAAACTTCCAAACCCAAGAGAAAAAGACCTTCAGAGAGTAAGGAACTGAGTAGCCATAAGATAAGCTCTAGACAGCAAGATCACCCTCTATGCTACTCTATTGACTTTTCTTAGATGTTAAAACATTAAAGCTTCACATTTCTCCTGTTATTTATTCAACAAAACTTAAGTTCTTTTAACCACTTGCTGCCCCATTGCCTCAATAACCTGACTGCTTTAGCTACTTAGTGGTTTTCAATCTGTAAACCACACCAGTCAGAATTTACCTATAAAGATCAATGGATGTATGTGCAAGGCAGGGCAGAGACAGACACAGACAAGACACAGAGGGGCAGACACAAAGAAAAGGTAGACTTCTTGGAGCTAACCAAAGCCCTTGGGGTCTTATCTCAGGACACATCTTCTTACTATACCTTTTAGTTTTCCTACCTTCCAGATCAGTAAGGAATATCTACAGCAGCCTGGATTACCTTCAATAAAGACTAAAGGTCTTATCTGGGCATCCAGAGAATGGCAGAGAGTTATTTAAAAACAAAACAAACAAAAAAAAAGAAGACGACAGATAAAGGCTTACAACCATGAATATGGAATTACTGGATTCTGACCAGCAGACAGAATGGTATTTGAACTACAAAATGCTGAAAAGACAAGACACACCACCAGAAACACAACTAAAGATAATGAATGAATGAAAAGGACCCTATGGAACACTTGAAAACTGTAGTTAAGAGGTCAAACCCTGGCTCTAAGAGTTAGAACTCTGGAAAAGTCATTTCATCTGCCTGCTCATCAATTTCTACTTCAGAAGAACAATAATGACCCTCTTCTTGATTTAGCACTCGAATAATCTCCAAAATGCTTTCAAAATAGGATTATATGGATTTTTTTACTTTGTTTTCAAACCAAGTTCAAAACTTGGTCCTTCTTCTAGCATGTAGTTTAAGGAGGGTCATCCGAAGAATAAAGCTAGTCCACTAGAAGTACTACTAAAAATGGATTTCTGGGGAAAGTGAAGGAAGGGGTGACATCATGCCAAAAAAAAAGAAAAAAGGCAATCATTACTTGACTTAGAAAATGGTAAACTCTCTGTACACCTTAATACTAACAATAAAAGCATATTACACACACACACACACACACACACACACACACAGAATGGATTTCAACTATTTTCTTTCACTCATTTCTGGTGTCTACAACTTTGGTCTAATATTTTCAAAGCAGACTCTTCCACTCTATTCTCCTGCCTCCCCTAAAGCTCCCAAAATCTGCCTTTCAATATTTCAGTTACAATTGGTATTGACTCTAGGTATAGAAATTTCTATACAGGGAAACATGTTGGCATAATTAATTTTTTTTTAAAGCTACATAAGAACTGGGCACTGGCAGCTCTCTCTGCTCTCTCATCTTATTCAGGAGGCTGAGGGCCAAAAGATCAAGGTTCAAAGACAGCATAAGCAGAAAAATCCGTAAGATTCTATCCTCAAAATAATCAACCAAATGCTAGGCTGGAAGTATGGCTCAAGTGGAATAGTGTCAGCTGAAGAAGCAAGAAATCAAATCTTCAAGAGCACAGGAGGCTAAGTTTAAACCTCAATGCAAGAAAAAAAAATAGTATAAGTCTGAGGCTATGGCTCAGTGGTAGAGTATTTGTCTAGGAGACACATGGCCTGACAATCTATCTCTAGCCCCACAACTACTAAACTGAATTCTAAAAACAAAAAAAAACCTAAGACTAGCTTGCTTCTTTACATTTAAGATATACACAAAACAATTTATATGTATGTTTAAGCTAATATATTATTTAACTGAAAGATTACATATACCAATGAAGGCAAGCTGAAGTCACTACACTTAGAAAATATCTCACTGAACTGGAAACAAATGGTTACATGTAACCAAATAACAATGTTTCTTTGAAGGTTAAAGATACCCCGAAGATCAATCAAACAACAAAAACAAAACCCCAAAAACCAGAAAAAGAAAAATCACACTATAGCCATCAGGTCTTTGACAAAGGACCCAAAAGCATACACTGGAGAAAGACAGCTTCTTCAACAAATGATGCTAGGAAACTGATTTTTTGCAAAAGATAAATCATTATCCCTGTTTAAAAAAAATTAAAATAAATGAATGAAAGACCACATGTAAGACCTAAAACTACTACAGGAAAACACATGGCCAATTCTGAAAGATATAGGCATAGGTAATTATTTTCTAAATATGACTTCAATTGTCCAGAATAAAAGGAAAAAAAATGGTAAATGGTACTGCATTAAATTAAAAGTATTTGTACATTCCCTGCTTCAGACACATGAAACGTTGATCTAAACTTGGATAAGGGCACAAAGACAAAACTGCTATGAAAATTTCCTGTTCCTGGAAGAGGAGGTGAGGCTCAAGCAGCAGCCTCTCACTAAGCAAGAACACAAGGCCCAGTTTTGGCACAAAATTTTGTTTTCCCCTTCTTCTTTCCCTTTGTCAGCTTCTCTACCCCCACTAATGCTTTCACTTAACTGTATTATTATAGCTAATTCTTTAGGATTAAATAGGTGTAAATAAACAGTATTTCTGAGGCTAAAAAAGTTTCTGCTGCTAGTGTCACTGGCTCATGCCCGTAATCCTAGCTACTCAGGAGGCTGAGATTTGAGGATCTCAGTTCAAAGCCAGCCTAGGCATGAAAGTCTGTGAGACTCTTATCTCCAGTTAACCACCAGAAAATCAGAAGGGGTACTATAGCTCAAGTAGTAGAGCAATAGCCTTTAGCTTAAGAGCTCAGGGACAACGTCCAGGCCCAGAGTTCAAACCACACGATCGACCAAAAAAAAATTGTTACCAAACAATTACTAGAAGAGAGAAAAATCTTCATCTGCTATTCAATGGATAAAGGATTAATATCCAAAATACACAGGTGTCAAAAAATTAAAACAGGAAAAAGAAATTATCCAATTAACAGGCAAATCAGTTGACAATTCTATAGAGAACTACAAATGACTTATAAGTACATGAAGAAGTTCAATACTCTTAGCCATAAAGAAAATGCAAACTACAGCAAAATAATGTATTACCCAAATCAGAATGCCAATCAAGAAAACAACAACAAATACTTCCAAGGATGTAAAGGAGAAGGAACCTTCATACACTGCTGATAGAGCTTCACTACTGTGAGAATCAGAACAGAGGTTCATTCATATATAACACTAAAAATAGACCTACTCTTTTTTTTTTTTCCTTGTTGGTCATGGGCTTTAACACAGGACCCTGGGCAAAGCCCCTGAGCTGGGTTTTTGTTTGTTTAGGTGCTAACTCAACCACTTTGAGCCACAGCTCCGCTTCTAGTTTTTTGGTGATTAGTTAGGAGTCTCATAGCATGCCCAGGCTGGCTTTGAACCATGATCCTCATTATCTCAGCCCCTGAGTAGTTAGGATTACAGGCATGAGCCACCAGCTCCCAGCTGACCTATCCTTCTCTATGATGTCACTATACCACCATCCAACAGTCTAAATATAATACGCAAGAGAGATATTTATATACATAGGTTTACTGCAGAATTAGTCACAATGGCCAAGTAGTGTAATCAGCTTAGGTACCAATTGATGTATGGATAAAGAAAACAATGGCTTATATATGTATGTACACACAAACACCCCATTGAATACTGTTCAACCACAAAGATAAATAATGTCATTTACAAGAAAATGGATGAAGTGGAGATCACCATGTTAATAGAGAAAAGCCAAACATTGGGCTGGAGGCATGGCTCAAATATCAAGATTCCCAGCAATGAACAAGCAAGCTAAGTAAACTTGAAACCCTAAAATAACAACAGCAACAAGAAGAGGAAAAGAAAAAGGAAACTCATTCAAAATCCTATGTGCTGGTTCATTACTAGAGACCGAAGATGACAATGAAGACCATGGCAACCACGACAATGACAACAGTAGTGGTAATGGGACATGCTGTAAAAGGGGGGACTGCCTTGGAAGAGATCCAAGGGAGTAGGAAAAGGAGGCCACACTGAGGGGGGATTAACGATATATCTCTATATACATGAAGACAGCACAATGAAACCCACCAATTTGTCTGAAATGAAATGAATTTGCTCAAAGTACACTGTGTAAATTACAAAAATAGCACATATTACAATCAAGAAAACCATTCTATAGAGATCTAAAATCCCCTTGTGTAACTGATGGACACCAAATATTAAAACTTAGTTTTAAAAGACTAAAAAATAGCTACTTAGGAGGCTGCGATCTGAGGACTGAGGTTTAAAGCCAGCTCATGCAGGAGAGTCATCTTCAATTAAGTACCACAAAAGCTGGATGTAGAGCTGTTGGCTCTAAGGACAGAACAGTAGCCTCGAGCAGAAAAGTCAAAAGGAGAGTACCCAGGCCTTGACTCCAGAACCAGTGATAATCAAGTATCCCAATTTTAGTTAAATAAAAGTATTGTTTTCAGACAGGAAAGGGAACAAAGTGACTGCAGTCTAAATATTTCCCATAAATATTTCCTTGAGGTTCCTTGAAAGAATTAGCTGGTTATAGATGTGAAGGCGAAAAAACATAAGAGGATCCTAGAACATTTTATCATACCAGAAAATTTTCTAAGTTCACTGCTCAATATTTTCTCCTGAATATATTGAAAAAAACTTTAAGGCTGTGTTCAATGTTTGAAATCAACAAAGTACACCAAATTAATAGTTGAAAGGCATATGATCAAATCAATCAATACAGAAAAAGAATTCCTCAACTGGATAAATATCTATATCACATGCACTCACACACACAGAACCTAGAGCTCAGATTTCCTGAACAGTGAAGGGAATGTTTTCTACCTAATAACAGCAGTAAAACAAGGATGTCTACTCTATCCACTAATTTGACCTAGTAATTATAGTAGAAAAAGACAAAAAAATGAACAGCAAGGTGAAAAATACTTAAAACTATTTGCAGATGTCATATCTACTCTACATAGGAATCCCATCAAGTCAACAAAACTCCCAAAAATTTACAAATGAATTAGGCAAAAAAAATCACAGGAGATAATGCCAATACACAAAAACTAATCACATCATTCTAAACTAACAATGGACATATGCGAAAACCCATTAAACTTGTATCTGAAAACTACACTAGAGAAAGAAACCGAAGAGGCTCTAACAAATTGACTCTTGAAGGATTGGAAGGCTTGACTTATAAGTCAATTTTCCCCAAATTGAGATAGAAGTTTACCATAATAACTATATAAATCCCAGCAAGACATTTTGTAGACACAGATGAGATTATTAATTTACCTACAGAGAGAAAAGAACTACCAGAAGAGCTACACAATTCTTTCAAAGGGAGGCTTAAGACAGACATACAGCTCAGAGGTAGTAGAGCACTTGTCTAGCCTGTACAACTCTGAGCTCAATCCTAGGACTACAAAAGGGGCAGGAAGACAGGAGAGGGAGAAAAAGGGAAGAAAAGACAAAGTAACTAAAAAAAAAAAAAAAATCAAGAACAGATGGGAGTCCGTCTATCCATTTTCATAACTTAGCCACAGCAATAAGGATTGTATGCTATTAGTGGGAAGATATACAGCTTAAGAATGCAGAAATAAATCTGCTATACATCCCCAAATAATTTCGGACAAAGACAAGCTTTTGGTGAGTGGCTATGGAACAAGACAGCCACAGATTTTTTAATGAACTTTCATACATATCTGACATGTTCCACATATGAATCACAGACAAATGTAAAAATTATATTACTATTTTTAAGAACATCTTCAAGATCTAGGGTTGGGCAAAAGTTCTTAGATTTGACACACGCAAGATTCAGAAAAAGCAAAATACAGTAGATTTTATTAAAATTAAAACATGGTCTCTATAAAAGATCCTTTTAAGAGAATGAAAAGAATCAACAGGTTTGAAGGAAATATTTACAAGCTATTCATCTAATGAAATACTAGTGTCTAGAATATACTTTGAATATTTAAAACTCAAAAGCCAGAGAAAAATATTCTAATAAAAAAAAGATAAAAGACATGGACACATTTCATCAATAAGAATATACAGATGGCAAATAAGCACATAAAAATATCTAACAACACTAGCCATCAGGAAACTAAGACATCACTAGATACCTACCAGAATGGCTAAAAGGAAAAAGTGTTAACACCAAATGCTGGCAAGGATGCAGAGAAACTGGATCACTTCATACACTGTTGGTAGGGATGTACAATGGTACAGCAACTCTGGAAAAGAGTTCAGCAAGTTCTTTAAAAATTACATATACAACAAGCACTCCTGGGTATTTATCCGGGGAGGGGGGGAAAACACTTCAGTCAAAAAAAAAAAAATCTGTGTACAAATGTTTACAGGACTTAACATTTTAGCTCCCAAGATTAACAACCCAGATATCCTTCAAGAGGTAAAGGGTTAAACAGGATACTCATACTATACACTGAACAATTTTAAAAAAATAAAAGGCACAACATGCTTATAAATCATCTATCTGACTTCCAATTATGCTGAATGAAAAAAGTAGAACCCAAAAAGCTCCACAATGTATTATCCAAAATTCTGTGTGGGCCTGTGTGCATGTGCTTGTAGTACACCAGTTCTATCTATGGCTTGACTCTGGGCCTCAAACTCTGCTCACCTTTTTTGCTCATAGCTGGGTGCTTTATCACGTTAGTCATACCTCCACTTCCAGTTTTGGGGTAATTAAAAAGTCTCATGAACTTTCTACATGGTATGGCTTCCAAATCAAGAGTCTCAGGATCTCAGCCTCCTGAGTAGCTAGGATTACAGTCATAAGCCACCAAAAACCAGTAGAACATCATTCTTATATCCATAACAGCTTTTTGTTACTGTGTTTTTGTTTTCTTGCCAAGGCCTAGGTACTGTCCCTTGGCTTTTTTGCTCCAAGTTGGCTTTGTATCACTTGAACCACAGCTTCATTTCTGGTTTTTTGTTCATTAATTCAAGAGAAGAGTCTCACAAACTTTTCTGCTTGGGGCTGGCTTTGAAACATAATCCTCAGATCTCAGCCTCCTGAGTAGCTAGGATTACAGGCTCTAGTTGCTGGCAACTGGCTTAAAATCTTAACTCTTTTGAGTAAAAACTAAAATAAAAGAACACAAAAATATTTAAGTAAGATCAAACAGTGGTATTTAATACAAACAGCACTCTTAGAACTTTCAATTCAGCAAAACAGATTTAAACTTTCATGAACTAATAATTTCAAAGTGAATTTTTATTTAAAAAAAGATGTAAAAATAACTACGATGATGAATGTTAACTCTAACCCCTCTATAATATCACCTCAACAATAAAACACAATTGAAAAAAATAAAAAATAAGTACAAAGATGAACATGTCTGTTCTTTTAAGAAAAACAGATATGAGACATGAAAAATGTACCAATCAAACTTAATTACTGGACATATTTGAAAGTTTACATCAACAACAGGTTGACAGACACATACCAGAAGTGATATCACCATGCCTGTAATCCCAAACTTGAGAATTTGGGGCAGAAAATATCTCAACCTCAAGGCCAGCCTTAGCTATCAAGCAAGAGTTCTCAATGGTAGAGCACCTGCCTATCACTGGGTTTGAAACCAAGCACCACAAGGGAGGGAAAATGACAAGCTTAAACAGGTTTATTATACAAACTATGCTACCTAACCATAACACAAGTTAGCCGCAGAAATTCCAATGTTTGGGAACTAAGTCTTTTAACTCATAAATTAAAGAATCCATAATAGAAAACAAGATTACAATGAAGTCACTACACATTAAACTTGAATAAAAGAAAAGCAAAGACGGGGCCGGGAGTTTGACCCAGTGGTAGAGTGCTTGCCTAGCAAGCACAAAGACCCAGGTTCAATTCCTCAGTACCACATACATAGAAGAAAAAAAGCCAGAAGTGGTGCTGAGGTTCAAGTAGTAGAGCTCTAGCCTTGAGAAAGTCCAAGGACAGTGCTTAGGCCCTGAGCTCAAGCCCAGGACTGGCAAAAAAAAAAAAAAAAAAAAAAAAAGAGGAAGAGGAAGAAAGCAAAGACATTTATGATCTTAAATGCCTATGCTAAACTAAATAAAAAACATCCAATGTAAGAAAAAATTTTTAATCCCAAACAGACAGTAATAAAATGGAAAATACATCAAAAAGCATAAACTCAAGTCTTAACTATTAGTAATCTTTTGGCTTATTAGACATTAAGAAATTACCCCACAAATTCAAGGCTATGGAAAAAATAAATTTCTACAGAAGTATAACATACTAAAATAAGTTTGAAAATTAAAAATACTACCTATTTTATAACCAAAGTAACAGAATCAGTTAAATGTCTCTCAAAGAAAAAACCAGTAACAAGGGGCGGGAGTGGGGGGAGGGAAATGGGGATCAAGACATGAGAAAGGGTATAAATGTTTGTGAAGTAATACACCTTCTATCTGGTGAATATAATGTAACCCTTCTAATAATTACAATTAAAAAATATATAAAAAATACCAGTAACAATATTACAGGTAAGTCCTAGTAAACATTTAAGAAACACATCATTCTAATAGCACATAAGCTCTACAGAAGAGAAAAGGTACATCTAAAAAATATTTTAGTATAGAGATTCCCTTCTTGAAAACTTGTTTCTTAATACAGATAAGTTCTAGTAAACATTTAAGAAACACATCATTCTAATATCACACAAGCTCTACAGAAGAGAAAAGGTACATTTAAAAAAATTTTAGTATAGAGATTCCCTTCTTGAATACTTGTTTGTTAAACACGTCATTTGAAATATGATGTAAAAATCAATGTTAATTCTTTAATAAAAATATATATTAAAATATATTTTAGGCCAATTATTTCATATTAGAGACACAAATTCAAATTAAGTCAAATAATGAGAAAAGAGATCAGAGTAGAATTTACACTTAGAACACTAATGTGTTAGAAAAATCAACTCATTCACTGTTAATAGATTACAAAGGGCCACAGGCATATTCAATACTAGAGTGCCACTTTAATACATTACAGAAGAAAAATACAATGATGCAGAAAAGCTTTTGATATAATTCATAGCTGGGTAATGGTAGCTCATATCTGTAATCCTAGCTACTTGAGAGAAGATCAGAAAGATTTTCGTGCAAAGATAAAAAGTTTGGGGCCGGGAGTTTGGCCTAGTGGTTAAAGTGCTTGCCTAGCATGCATGAAGACCCGGGTTCGATTCCTCGGTACCACATACATAGAAAAAAGCCTGAAGTGGTGCTGGGGCTCAAGTGGTAGAGCTCTAACCTTGAGAAAGTCCAAACACAGGGCTCAGGCCCTGAGCTCAAGCCCAGGACTGGCAAAAAAAAAAAAAAAAGAAAGAAAGATAAAAAGTTTGTGAGATACCATCTCAACATTTAAAAAAAAGTTAGATATAGCAGGATGCAGCTATCATTCCAGCTGTGTTGAGAAGCATAAATAGAAAAAGCAAATTCTAGGCTGGCCTAGGCAAAAAAATAAATAAATAAATCAACTCTATTTCAAAAATAACCTCTGAAAAAGGGCTGGAGATGTGACTCAAGATCACCTGCCTAGCAAGCATAAAGCCCTGAGTTCAAAGCCTAGTGATGTCAAAAAAAATGTTTTGTATGCATATTTATATCCATACATACTTATGAGTATGTACATAATCACCATTCTTTTCTGGTTCTCAGGAAAATCTGGGGTTTGAACTCTGGGCTTTATTCTTTGCTGTGTGGGTGCTCTTATTAGCCCTCTACTCATTTTCTAAAGTAGAGAAGAAATGATCTAAACATGAAGAATCAATACACAATACACATACAGAAAGCATTTAGACTGAACAAGATTTTGAAAGTATTCACTTTAAAATCAGGAACCATGACAAGGATGCACCCAATTCAGATCTCAACTTGGCACTGTACTTGAGATCCTAGTGAGCCCAAAGGGCAAAAGAAAAGTCTGATTCAGATTACCAACTGGGCTGGGGATAAATTAATTCACTGGTAGGTAGAATGCTTAGTTAGCATGACTAAGACCCTGGGTTTGATCTCTGCCTCTACAATTAAGGGAAGAAAGGAGGAAAGAAAGATCTAAGTCACCAAATGGAGAAATTTCAATGTTTATAGTAGGCATGTATTATTCTCTGCAAAGTCCCAAAGCCTTTTCAAAAGCTTTTCTTTTCAGACCACTTTTAAATTTTAACCAAATAAGGTTCACAAATGACCAGTAAAAAAAGAAGATAGCAACAGTACCAGTCATCAGGAAAACCAAAATAAAACCAAGAGATACTATTTTAAGCAATGAGAACAGCTACAATCAAAAAGGTAGACAACGTGTTGGCAAGGAAGCAGAGAGATTAGAATCCTTAAAACACTGCTGGTAGTAATATAAAAATGATGGAAAGGCTTTAGAATGCACTTTGGCAGCATATGAAAGTTAAACAAAGCCAGGCATTGGCAGCTCACACCTATATCCCAGCTACTCAGAAGGCTGAGTATAGGGAGGACAGCGGTTTGACACCAGCTGAAGCAGAATCATCTGTGAATTTGTTCTCTTCAATTAGCCAACAAAAAGCCAGAAGTAGAGGTATGGCTCACAAAGTGCCAGTGTTGGGCCAGGAGGTTGGCCTAGTGGTAGAGTGCTTGCCTAGCATGCACGAAGACCAGGGTTCAATTCCTGGGTACCACATACATAGAAAAAAGCCGAAGTGGTGCTGAGGCTCAAGTGGTAGAGCTCTAGCCTTGAGAAAGTCCAAGGACAGGGCTCAGGCCCTAAGCTCAAGCCCAGGACTGGCAAAAAAAAGTGCCAGTGTTAAGTGAAGAAGCAAAAGGAGAGCACTTGGCTCTCAAGCCCCTGGTACAACTCAAAAAAAAAAAAAGTTAAATCTGAGGTGCACTATATTTGAGGTGCTTGAGACAGAAACCAGGACCTTACTGATGTTAAACAAGGGCTCTGCTGCTGAACTATACCTATAGCCCAAAGAGTTAAACATACAATTAATCTACAATTTTGCTCCTATTTACTTGAGAATACTAAAAACATATCTACATAATTGTGTACACTTATAACTAAGTGCTCATACTAGCTAAAGAGGAGAAACAAATAAAATGTCCATCAATTTATGAGGAGATAAAATGCAATATATCTACACAATGGAATAGTATTCAGCCAAAAAAAACCCCACAATGAAGTACATAAATAAATCTTGAATGCCAGACATAAAACACCCCAGGTTGTATGAAATTATACGAACACTCATTAATTCATATAAAATGTTCAGAACAGACATATTCAAAGACAGCAGTGTAATGGATGAGTTTAAAAAAAAACAAGGAATAGTTGCTAATGGTTATAGGATTTCTTTTGGAATCTTGGTTCACTACCAGAAATTGGCCTACTTCATTATAAGTATCTAGGTTTGGTTATGCCTTTAAAGACATTTCAGGCAAAGTCTTGGAAATTTTAGTTTTGTCTCCTAATAATATATTTGAATCACATGGTGATTCTGTTCAAGTACATATACCCCAGTCTGTTTCCTAATCCAAAAGCTGAGGGGGCAGAGGTGTTAATTTCCCCATTCCACCTCTGTATTCTAATGGCAACTGAAGTTACAAATATAAATGCAAATATATACAATTACTTAGGCTGCTGAAACATCCAACTCTGCTCCAGGTTCTCCTACTCTCAGTACTAGAGATCAAAACCCAGGGTTTGGTCCATTGAGGAGCTGCTCTACCACCGAGTTACATCCCCTACACATACCAATTTAACACTTATATTCAAATTATGATACCATAGCGAGCTTACTAAGTTTGGTAAGCACCCTGGTTTAGCCAGCTACAAAGCGAAGTACAATCACTGGTTCTTTTATCAACTCAAATACATACCCAGACTCTGGAAAGAGTCTTCATTCTGTGACACACACAGTAACTGACTCTCAGTGCACGGACTTTTTTTTTTGTTTTGTTTTTGTTTTTATTTTTAAAGGGGGGGGGGAATTCCTTGTAGGGATTGAAGGAAGGGAAAGGATGAAGGGGTAAGAGGGGTGTCACTCCACCTTGGAATAGAGAGAAACAGGGGGTGAGTGGATTAAATAATTTTTTTTATTGTTTGTTCAATTTTTTAAATTTTATTGTGGGTGTATAGAGGGGTTACAGTTATATTGGCCAGATAGAAGGTGCATTACTTCTCACACATTGATACCCCTTCTCATGTTTGGATTAAATAAATTTTAACACGTGTGCACACGCACGCACGCACGCACGCGCACACACACACACACACACACACACACACACACACACACACACACGGGCGCGCGTGCTGATCTTGGGGCTGGTCCTCAGGTGTTGGGAACTAGTCATGGGCTCTTTTGCCCAAGGCTAGAGTTCTACCACTTGAGCCACAGATAACACCTTCAGTTTTTGTTTTTTTTTTCTTTTTGGTAGTCAACTGGATATAAACAGTCCCACAGACTTTCCAGCCTGGCTGGCTTCAAACTGTGATCCTCAGATTACAGTCTCCTGGGTGGCTGGGATTACAAGAGAGGAACTTCTTAGGAATGATATACCACTAGTAATGTGCAGTACTGAAAATTCACAACAGGAAGGGGAAAAGACAAGGGTAGAAACAGCAGTTCTAGTTTAAAAAAAAAAATAGTGGTTTCAGAAACTCAACTCTTCCTACTCCTTTACACAATACTTTTAGGGCAGAAAGCAAAGTGACAGCAATGAAAGTCCAACATATCAGAACTTATGACATTGTACCATATTAACGCATATCTTATTAGTTAACTCACACACTTGTTAACTCACAAGCCAATCATTCCTTCAACTCTTAACACAGATGCTGTGTAAGTAAGTGAGCTACTAGTGGACTGAATAATTCCATCTCTGGCTCCTGGAAAGTTTCCAACTCATCACATTATTATTTATTTATTTTGCCAGTCTTGGGGCTTGAACTCAGGGACTAGGCACTGTCCTTGGGCTTTCTCAAAGCTAGTGCTCTACCACTTGAGCCACAGCACCACTTCCAGCTTTTTCTGTGTATGTGAACCAAGGAGTCGAACCCAGGGCTCTGTGCACCCTAGGCAAGCACTCTACCAGTAGGCCACGTTCCCGGCCCTGCTATAACCACTTTTGATTATACCAGCCCCATTCCCTACTGAGAGATTTTCACCTTTCATTTCCCTTAACCTAGCAGGGTAAGCTTCTAAATCAGGTTTGTGCCATATGACTCCAACCCCCATTCTCTACATCAAGGCTGGGAACCTTTTCTCTGTCAGGGGTCATTTGGATATGCTTAACATCACTACAGCCCATATAAATTCACCAACACAAGCAGATTCACCATAGGCAGGCTGAGAGAAGCATTTCAAAGTTTGTCTATATATATATATATATATATATATACACACACACACATACACACACACACACACACACACACACACACACACACACACACACACACACACACACACACACACACACACACATATATATGAAAGAGAGAGAGAGAGGGAGATGATAGATCCCCTATAATCAGGACAATGAGACAATGAGATCTGAGGATCCCAGTTCAAAGCCAGCCTGGGCAGAAAACTCCCTATAAGACTCTTATCTCTAACAAAACACAGAAAAAGCCAGAAGTGAAGCTGTGGCTCAAGAGATAGAACACTAGTCTTGAATAAAAGGTTCAGGGATGGTGCTCGGGTGCTGAGTTCAAGCCCCAGGACTAGTCAAAACAACAACAACAACAACAACAAAATAAAAACAGCCCAACCTTGAAATTGTCAGGCAACCTCTTAAGATTCTACAAGTTGGATAAAGTTCTACAGAAGCTGCCTCATGATATAATAACCAAAGATGTAAAATTAAAGCCCAGTGGTCATTAAACTACATTGAGAGTGATCTTTCCCCAAATCCCCAACCTCCAGTATAGGTGCAGCACTAGTTAAGAAGTGAACTTTATACTGGTCTTACTCTCATTTGTAGGGAATGGCCCTGAAAAGTAAGTGAATCCTCTCTGTAGCAGTATTAACAAGTCAAATGCTCCTCATCAGAGATCTCTCCCTTCCTAGTTTTTCTGTCAGCTCTCATTTTCCTTCCACAGCTATGTTATATAAAGATGCTGGTTATCATTTAATTTACACCACAAATTGTAAAGTAAGTGCTCCACTTCCTACTTGAACAAAGTAATACATTACAGGTTTAGAAGCAGACAAAAAGCACACAAGAGCACAAAAAGCTAATATTAAAATTCCTATTTCCATTCTCAAACTATCATTTAAGTCAGATTAATCTTTGAGCTTCAATTTCCTCACAGCCCAATTGTGAGTTAGTAAGAGTTAACTTTTTAGAATTACACATGATGTATTTAGATCACAGCTAGGCACTTAATAAGTATATTACAAAAGGCTATGTGTCATCAACACTCTGCACTGTAGGTGAGGGGTAGGATAGTTCATCTTTAAATGTAAGTAAGGTGACATGTATCTGCCCTGAACAGCTAAGGCAAGTTAAGAGTGATTAACTTCCAACAGCTACTAGGCCCATATCCTCTCCTCTCCTCTAAAATCTTACAAGTCTGTTGTACCTTACAAGGCTGTGAATTTTGAGGATACCACCTTCTATGAGTGCACAAAGAGATGCAAAGATGGTTGATTTACAGAGTCAGATGATACTTTTCCACAGAACAAATACAATAGAGAGAAAAAAATGAGGCAGAGGGGCCCGGAGTTTGGCCTGGAGTTTGGCCTAGTGGTAGAGTGCTTGCCTAGCATGCATGAAGACCCGGGTTCGATTCCTCGGTACCATATGCATAGACAAAAAAAGCTGGAAGTGGTGCTGAGGCTCAAGTGGTAGAGCTCTAGCCTTGAGAGAGTCCAAGGACAGGGCTCAGGCCCTGAGCTCAAGCCCAGGACTGGCCAAAAAAAAAAACGAGGCATGGGGCCCGGAGTTTGGCCTAGTGGTAGGGTGCTTGCCTAGCATGCACGAAGACCCAGGTTCGATTCCTCCGTACCCCACATACATAGGGAAAAGCCAGAAATGGTGCTGAGGGTCAAGTGGTAGAGCTCTAGCCTTGAGAAAGTCCAAGGACAGTGCTCAAGGCCTGAGCTCAAGCCCAGAACTGGCAAAAAAAAAAAAAAAACGAGGCAGAAAAGCTTTTTTTAAATAGCTTCTTTGGTATCTATCACTTTCCCATTCCTAATTCCACTCCAATCTGTGCACTGACTACCTCCTCTCTCCTATTCAATTATTTCTTTACTAACATTATTAATAGTGTAGTAAAGTTGTCACTAGAGGGAAAAATTTTGAGAAAGGAAGAAAACAGTAATCCTGTTACCACACAGAAATGAAGGCACACCCAGGAACTGATGATGGCAGGCCTGTAAGCCTAGCTATTGTAGGAGGCTGAGATCTGAGGATCAAAATCAGGGAGGGGGGCGGGAATGTTAGTAAAACATTTATCTCCAATCAATCATCAAAAAGGAAGTGGAGCTATAACTTAAGTGGTGGAGTGCCAGCCTTGAGCAAAATAGTTCAGGGAACCATGCCCTGAATTCAAACCCCAGGACTGGTCCAATGAAACGAAAAGCAAAACCCAAAAACAAAACGAGGCAATTCTGCCCGTAAAGAAAAATACATTTAACCTCGAGGTTCAGTCTTCTCAACCTACCCTGAGAGTACTGAATTTACACAGGTAGGGCTCAGATCTGTGCTGTTGCAAAAGCTCCACAGGTGTTGAAAGCTCCGCAGCTGGGGCACAGAACCACTAAAACGCTTAGACTTATAAATTACATGTCCTTTACGGCTACCTGGGTTCTCTGTACAAATAGTATACAATATAATATGCATTAACATACTTTTTTCTCGCTGAAAAAGAATTTTTTCAAACAGCAGGAGAGAAAATGGCAAGTACAATGAGAACAGCCCTCTTAGAGAGCATCCTTTCTTTTGCTGATGTCTACCTTAAGTACCAGATAACCAACCTACAGCGTTCCCCACCACATCCCTAAACAATAATAAACATACAAAATCAGAACTTCATAGGATTCAATAAAATAACCCTAACACCACACATCCCGGGTTATACAAGGTGGCTGCCGTTCATTTAACTTCAGATTTCTCTCCGGCTTTGAAATACATGTTCAAAACAGAATCAGGGTTCCTTATCCGTCCATTTCCCACATCTTTCTCCAGTCATTCGGCGTCCTGTTCTGCTCATTCGCTCAGCTTTGTTTCGTTCTTTTAAAAGATTCTCTGAAGGATATCATTCTGATGAGGGGGGGATGTCTTCCCCCCCTTCAATTTACCACCCCTCCAAACCATCCCCCCATTACACCAAGGTGTCAACAATAAAAGTTACGATCTTCTTGCTGAGGCTAACAATCCTTTTCCCTCTAATTCAGAAGGGACGAACAGACAGGACACACCACATGATGACACGGACTTGGCAAGTTTTGTACCACAACTAACCAACTATCGGGATTTGAGGCCGATTATCTGAAGGCGCTGTTCCCGAAACACTACGCTCCTCCAGGAGCCGTGAGAACGCGCTAGGGGGAGGAAGGGGGGCCTTATCTCGACTCAGACCTGACGAAGCAGTAGCTTCAGCCTTGAGAGCAGGAGAGAGGAATTCCTAAACGCAACTTCTTCCCGTCGTGGAAAAGTCTCCCCCTCCCACCACCGCACCCCCGCCCCCGGCGCCCCCGCCAAGCAACGGCGGGGCTTGGAGACTCCGTGAAGCGCCCCAGACCTGTCCGCCGAGGCCGCGGCCCTCGAGGCGCGGGGAGTCGGGCCCACGTGCCCTGCCCAAGGGGCCGGGGGCCCCGCGCTCGCTGCCCCGGCCCCCCCCCCCCCCCCGCTCCGACGCCGGCCGAGTAACGGGGTTCCGCCAACCGGCCCCGCCAAACCCGAAGGCGGTGGCCAGGATCGCGGCAACAGCTCCCCGCCTCCCTCCGCTCCTCTCCCCTCCCCCGCCGCCTCCGCTCTCCGCTCCCCCCGCTCACCCTCAACTCTTCGAAATCCGCCATTTTATGCCAACCGCGGGCTCCACTGCCGCCACCGCTCCCCCTCCCGCTGCCGCCAACAACGCCGCCGCCACCACGGCCGCCGCCGCCGCCTCCAGCACCATCCTGTACTGGGCGCCGCTGAAGACGCCGCGGCCGCCGCCGCCGCCACCGCCGCCGAGCCCGTCACGTGATCTACGCAGGAGCCCCGCCCCCAGCGCGCCGAGACCCCGCCCTTCGCGGCACCCCCAGCCCACTCGCGCGCCGTCTTCCGCCCGCGCTGGCGGCGTCGGCGCCCTCCGCGCACGCTTCCGGTGGCCCAGGTCGGGCCTGGCCAGGCCAAGCCCGGAGCTGAGCTCCCCAGGTTCTGAGGCTTCGGTGGGATGGCTGCTTTACAGAGGGGCTGGAGGAGGGCCTGGCCCGAGGAAGTAGCCGGAAGGAAGCAGTGACTGGAGTGATTCGGGAAGATTCTAACGGTGCCCTTCATCCGGTGGTTAGAGACTGTCGAAGCCAAAGTAAATAAAAACTATCCCTCAGACTGTTCCGAGTTTCGGTGTAGACTGGCCATTGTTCAGATTCAGCCCATTGCTAATGACTTTCTACTACTAACTTGGCCCATTCTTTCTGGGCTTGAAGGTTGCCATCAAGGCCCCGGACTGCTGGGAGTGGGAATAGTGGGGTGAGTGAGGCTAAGGAGTGAAATAAGAGCGCTCTGAAAGGCCTTGGTAGAACCTCCAGGGGGATGGGAAGCCTAGTAACTAGGAAAGATTTAAAAAAAAAGACACCCAGTACATGGGGACAAAGCTTTATGATAGCAAAGGAAGGAAGATGGTGAGTTTAACTGATTGTTATGGGGTCAGGAGGAGGGGATTCCACATCCAGCCAGAGTCCACTACACAGAGACAGTCTCATATAAAAAGGTGAATTTACTGGGGAAGAAGATGGTGAACTGACCTGCCAGGGACACTGCATATTCAGGTTCTCATGCTGGGTTTTTAAGGGTGAAACCAACGCGGTTGAACCTGGCTGCACACAGGTGGCCAGTGGAGTAGTTACATACACACAGGGACCATAGCCAGCTCCAGCCACGCGCAGGTAGCCAATAGGGTTACAACCCAGTGTTTGAATTTACCAATCACCTTAGTTGGAGTTGGCGAGCAAATTGGGCAGGTCTCCATACAAAGCAGGCCCACCCCCACCCAAGTGGATATCCCTTCTCATGGGCCCTGGGGATAAGGTTGCCCCTCCCTAGAAGGGCAAAGGTGGCTGGGCTGCTTTACCATTGTAGACCTTCTGCAATGGGGCAGGGAACTGTTAGTGCATTCAAGATGGTGTCAGTCTTTGCTCCCGTTAACACTGATGCTTAGAAAAATTCCCTTCCCGGGGCCTAGTGGTAGAGTGCTTCCCTAGCATGCACAAAGGCCCAAGTTCATTCCTTGGTATCACATACATAGAAAAAGCCGGAAGTGGTGCTGTGGCTCAAGTGGTAGAGCTCTAGCCTTGAGGAAAAAAAGCCCAAGGACAGTGCTTAGCCCTAAGTTCAGGCCCCAGGACTCCCCCCGACCCCACACACACAAAAATCCCTTTCCCATGCCCCAGTTCCAACTTCCTTTAACCTGGTAGGTGAAAAGCTGGGACCAGGTTTCATGCCTGTAATCCTAAGTACTCCAGAGGCTTGAGATCTGAGCATCATAATTTGTAGGTAGCCTAGGCAGCTCAGTTCATGTGACTCTTAATCACCGAAATTGTCAGAAGTGGAGCTGTGGCTCAGGGATAGAGGGCCAGTCCTGAGTGGAAAAAAATAAGAGACACTGCTCGGACTCTGAGTTCAAACCCCAGGACTAACACAAGAACAAAAAGAGGAAAAAATGGGGCCGGGAGTTTGGCCTACTGGTAGAGTGCTTGCCTAGAACAGGTTGAATTCCTCGGTACCCCACATACATAGCAAAAACCCGGAAGTGGTGCTGAGGCTCAAGTGGTAGAGTGCTAGCCTTGAGAAAGTCCAAGGACAGTGCTCAAGCCATGAGCCCAAGCCCAGGACTGGCAAAAAAAAAAAAAAAAAAAAAAGTGGAAAAATTCTCTTGCTTCTCATATGTGATGGCTTCGGCCTAGTCATGACACAGCTGCCCCTCAACTGAGGCAGACATTTCACTGTTGTGCTTCCTAGCCTCTATGGCTTTAAGAAAACAGACTTAACCAAGGCCATATGACAAGTGAAAGAAGAATAGTAAATGAGAAAATTGGTTGACCTGGGAACGCAGGTAGCTCAGGTTCATCAGCTTAGATTTTTCATTGGGAGCTTCCCAACTCAATCAAAATCTTGGTGAGCGAGAACCAAAGTATCAGCATTTTGCACGTTTCCAGGAAATTCTAATGGGTATCTATGGTTGAGACTCTGGGTTAGAAGTTTTGGAGGAGCAGGACTGAGGGCTAGCCAACCTACCTGCCTTGCTTCCCCCAACCCACCATCAGCCCCAGGTACTGAAGCTGCAGTCTGTCCCCTCAACTACTTTTCACAGGATTTACTGTTCTACCTTTGTTGAGAGCCATGATAGACTACCTATCATGTGATCTTGAGCTGTCCTGGGATTGTCAGTAACAGAATCTGCCCTGTCCCTGATTCTAGTTGAATAATTTACTGTAAACAACCTCCATTTTCTCCTGTACCCATGCTTGTTAGCCAAATGGAGGTGAGTTAGGGTTGCCTCTAGCAGGATGTAGGAGCAGAACTGTACTATTCAAATAGTGATTGTAGCTGCAGCTGCTTCAGGTTTTAAGTCCTTGTATTTGCCATCCTCCTGGAGATACAAGCAGTCTTTCAGAAACAAGACTTCAGGCTCTATGGTAAGATTTTTCAACTAAGAATGGTCCCACAGTTGATATGGCTCCTTTCTCTCTGCTGGCTTTCTACAATTAATGTTCTTTCTACTTTCATCTTTCTACCCTGCTCCCTTCAACTTTACCTCTTAAACTCTTAACCCCAATATGATAATGGATTCCTCAGAATCTTATTCCATTCATATGTGAAGAGAACATTTTACTATCCTAAACCTTTTCTCTTGACTCCAGTTTTTTTCCATTACTATATAGAGAGAATTTGGCATTAAGATTGCTGAAGGTACAGGTCTCTTCCTGGGATCCAAAACTCAGTGAAGAGGAGATGGGTTGCCTATTAGAGAACATTTTCTCTCACTAACCTTTTCTATCTGGAGCAATACAGCACATGTATCGTTTATCTGATGCATCTGTTCTTTCTAACTCTATGCACAGCTAAGCAGCGTAGGTAAATATGTACACATGTGAGCTACACTCAGATGTCACCATGCCCTTGCCCAGTATTTTCTTTATGTTTACTTGGAAACTGAAAACTATATCAGGTGGGGTAAGTGTAGAGAAGACTTGGGGAAGAAAGAGAAGGAGATCATGGTTGGGACCCTGATTTAGGTCCAAAACACATTGGATAGACTGGGTTTGTCCAGGATAAAACCATGGAAATACGAATCATTTGTGAGGAGTTAGGAATGGACTGAACTTCAGGGACTTGTGCATGGGGATAGTGTACTGTAGATCTAGAAAAATGCCAAATAAGCAGCCTATATGCACACTGGAGAAGTCAAAGACACTGTATGATGACTGTTATCAGCTCTTAGTAGCTAAGATTACAGGCATGAGCCACTGACACTTAGCATACACACAATACATTTCTGTTTGTTTCACCTTTTTGCCAGTCCTGAGGCTTGAACTCAGGGCCTGAGCACTGTCCTTGTACTTTCTCAAGGCTAGAGTTCTACCACTTGAGCCACAGTACCACTTCTAGCTTTTCCTATGTATAGTACTGAGGATTCGAAACTGGGTTTTCATGCATGCTAGGCTAGCACTCTACTACTAGGCCCAACTCCTGGCTGGCCCCTCCCCACCCCCGCTTTCTTTCTTTTTTTTTTTTTTTTTTTTTTTTTTTTTGCCAGTTCTGGGGATGGAACTCAGAGCCTGAGGGCTGTCCTTAGGTTTTCCTCAAGGCTAGAGCTCTACCACTTGAGCCACAGCACCATTTTCATTTTTTTCTAGGTAAGTGGTACCAAGAAATTGAACCCAGGTCTTTGTGCATGTTAGGTAAGCACTCTACCACTAGGCCAAACTCCTGGCCCCTATAATTCTTAAAGAATACATTCATTGAAATTAGAAGTGTTACTTGGCAATATATATTTTTTCATCATTTGAAAGATATACAGATATCAGAGACTTGGATCCAGATTACCACTAAAGAGCATAATGCATTAAGCCAAATAACACACACTTTTTGGGTTTCCCAGTACAAATAAAAGTCATGACATTAGGGTAGCGATTCAAGCCTATAATTCTATCCATTTGAGAGATATGGGAGCAGACATTGTGCTTTGAGGGGAGCCCATGCAAAAATATCTCAAGATTCCATCTTAACCAATGGCTAAGAAGGTGACATACATTTGTCATCCCAGCTATATGGGAAAACAAAAATGAAAATATCATAAGCTGCAGGATGGTGGTGGTGAGGTGAGGTACAGGCCATGTAGTCACAATACCAGAACTTACAAAACAAAAACAAACAACAACAACAAAAAGAAACCCAGATCTGGGTGTTGGTAGCCCACATTTGCAATCCTAACTATTCAGAACGCTGAAATCTTGTGATCACAGTTCTCAGCCTGCCAGAGCAGGAGAGTGGATGGCTTATCTCTAGTTAATGACTAGAAAGCAGAAGTGAAGCTGTGACTCAAATTGTAGAGTCTTCAGCAAAAAAAAAAAAGCTCAGGGACAGGACCCAAGCCCTGAGTTCAAGCCCCATGAGCAGCACATAAAGCATAGAGGCAGGCAGAGTAGCTTACATGTTAGAGTTCCTGTCTAACAAGTGCAAAGCATTACATTCAAACCCTAGTACTAAAAAAAAGTTTTATGTAGGACTTGGAATGTAGTTCAGTGTTAAAGCACTTGATTTAACATACACACACACACACACACACACACACACACACACCCAGGTAGTACATGGAGGCTTTTGAAATCAATATCAGCCCATCAGCCCAGGCACAGGCAGTAAAACCCTGAGTTGAAATATAATATAAAGCAAAGGGCTGGGGATATGACTCAAGTGGTAGAGCTTAGCAAGTGCTAGGCTCTTGTGTTCAACCTCTAGTACTGAAAAAACATGTTTATATTGTGTTCTATTAAGTGTGCAATTGAATTATTTTGAAAGAATACCCATATCAACTTTTTTTTGTTTTATGGGTCATGGGGCTTGAACTTGCACTGTCCCTGAGCTCTTCAGCTCAAGTGTACCGCCCTACCCCTGGGCCTGGGAACTGACCCTGAGCTCTTTTAGCTCAAGGGTACTGCCCTACCCTTGGCCAAGTCCCACTTCCCATTTTCTAAAGGTTAATTGGAGATAAGAGTTTCAGGTTCTTTTTTTGCTTGGTCTGCCTTTAGAACTTTGATCCTCAGATTTCAGCCTCCTGAGCAGCTAGGATTGCAGGCCTGAGCCACTGTGCCCAGCTTCTCAACAATTTCTTTTCTTTTTTTTTTTTTTTGCCAGTCCTGGGCTTGAGCTCAGGGCCTAAGCACTGTCCTTGGACTCTCTCAAGGCTAGAGCTCTACCACTTGAGCCTCAGCACCACTTCTGGCTTTTTTCTATGTATGTGGTACCGAGGAATTGAACCTGGGTTTTCATGCATGCTAGGCAAGCACTTTAACCACTAGGCCAAATTCCCGGCCCCTTCTCAACAATTTCTTATTGCTAAAACATGTTAGTGAACATCAAAGCCTTGATAAGTTATATTTTTCTTGCTCCATATAAGGGACTTGTCTGAGTAAGGTGGCTGTGCCAGTTTCTTAATATAAGAAAATAATGAGATGTGCCACATTGTCTCAGGAAAGATTTCTCTGGAACATGTGATTGCTTTCTGATAACATCGTATCCATGAGAGACTTTCCAGAATTGGAGTTATTCCTCTCAAATCATGCCACCACTTTGTTACTAATGTTATTTCTATTTTAAATAATTTCTTGGCATTTCAATAACATTCATAGCATCTTCAACAGGAGTAGACTCCGTTTCAAGTAACTTTCCTCATCAGAAGGGACTTTTAGTCACAACCTCACATTTAAGTCCATCTCTCTGGCTATTTTCCCTTTGTTCCTTTCTTTCTTTTTCTCTCTCTCTTTCTTTCTTTCTTTCTTTCTTTCTTTCTTTCTTTCTTTCTTTCTTTCTTTCTTCCTTTCTTTCTTTCTTCCTTCCTGTGGGTCATGGGGCTTGAATTCAGCCTGGGTGCAGTCCCTGAGCTCTCTGGGCCTGGATGTTGTCCTGAGCTCTTCAGCTCAAGGCTACCACCCTACGACTTGAGCCAGGCCCTACTCCCCATTTTCTAGAGGTTAATTGGAGATAAGATTCTCAGGTCCTTTTGTGCTGGGGCTGGCTTTGGACCTTGATCCTCAGATCTCAGCCTCCAGAGTAACTAGGATTATAGGAGTGAGCCACCACACCCTGCTCTCTGGATATTTTTTTAAACCACATTTGCACTTTTTCTACAGAATCCCTGAACTCCTAAAGCCATTCATGATTTTCAGAATCAACTTATTCCATAAATTTGGTAATGTTGATATTTTTACCTCTTCTCATAAATTTTTACCTCTTCTCTTATAAATTTGATGGATGCAGGGATCCTTTTTTTATTAAAGAATTTATTAACATTGATTTTTACATCATATTTTAAATGACAAGTTTAACAAACAAGTGTTCAAGGAGGAATCTCTATTTATAATCACTGGCACTTAGTATTTAGAACTTAATCAAAATTAGGCTAAGGGTTTGTATGTCATAGAAACATTAATTTATGAATAAAACATTATGTCTATAGAGTCATAGGTTTTTATGTCTATATAGTTATGTTTATATTTCTATTACCATGTCCATAGCTTTGGGTATGCAGTTATTGAGTCCTCGCTCTTGTACTCTTTGGATTTAATAGCCACATATTATTAGCCTTTTGTTCCTTAGATCTTGACTTGTCTCACTCAACATGATTTGCTCTAGATTCATCCACTTCCCTGAGAATGTCATTATTTTATCTTGTCTGTTGGCTAAGTAGAATTCCATTGTGTATATATATATATATACCACATTTTCTGTATCCATTCATCTGCAGTAGGGCATCTGGATTGTTTCCATCACCTGACTATTGTGAATAGTGCAGAGATGAACATAGTTGAGCAGGTATCCTTATAATATCTTGGGTCATGATGTTCAGGATAGATGCCCAGAAGTGGTATGGCGGGATCATAGGGAAGGTCTATTTTCAGTTCTTTAAGAAACCTTCACACTGCTTTCCAGAGTGGCTGAACTAGTCTACATTCCCGCCAGCAGTGTAGTAGGTTCCTTTTTCTCCACAACCCCGCCAGCAACTGTCATTGTCTGAATTCAAAATCTTGGCCCTTCTTGTTGGGGTAAGGTGGTATCTTAGGATTGTTTTTATTTGCATTTCCTTTATAACCATAGATGATGAACATTTTCTCATATGCTTTTCCGCCATTGTAATCTCTTCTTCTGATAAGTCTCTCTTTAGTTCCCTTGCCCATTTAGTGAATGGTTTATTGGGTTTGGGGGGGGAGGGATCCTTTCTTAACTTCCCCTAAAATCCATCCCCTATAGGCATTTCCCATCTTCATGACAAAGGAGTACTTGACTCAAGCCAGGGCTGTAAATTCCCTGATAACAGCTCAGATTACAAATGCAATTTAACCTGGTGGAGTTACCAGAATTCCTCCCCCACCCTACTCCCTTGGCCTGACAGGAAACTCCCTCCCTTTCCTTTGTCATCAGAGCAGTGGGCCAGAAGCCCACCTAGATGATAGGTCAGTTCAAACAGCAAAGGTATCAGTGGTTGCCCCAGCCATCACTCAAGTATGTTGAGATTCCATTGGCCACCTGTGTATGGCCAAGCCCAACCACATGGCTGGTGGCCTATAAAAGTAGCCTGTGAGATTAGATGGGGTTGTGCTCTCACTCACATCTTGGAGACGGCCCTGACTGGTCAATATGATTCTCATTGTAGGCGCAGAATAAAACTTTGTTTAACTTCTGCTTTTGTTTCAGACTTGTTCCTTTGATCACGGACCCTAATATTGGGGGACTGGACCCTAACAATGTACATAGGGATTACAGTTATATAACCCACGTAAAAGTTTCTTCCTTCCTTCCTTCCTTCCTTCCTTCCTTCCTTCCTTCCTTCCTTCCTTTCTCTCTTGCCAGTCCTAGGGCTTGAACTCAGGGCCTGAGCACTATCCTTGGACACTTTTTGCTCAAGGCTAGTGCTCTGCTCCTTGAGCCACAGCGCCACCTCCGCCTTTTTTTTTTTTTTTTTTTTTTTTTTTTTTTTGCCAGTCCTAGTCTTGGGCTGAGGGCCTGAGCACTGTCCTTGGGTTTTCTCAAGGCTAACACTCTACCACTTGAGCCATAGCACCACTTGTGGCTTTTTTGTACGTATGTGGTTCAGAAGAATTGAACCTGGGTGTCCGTGTATGCTAGGCAAGCACTTTACCACTAGGCCAAACTCCCAGCCCCCACCTCCGCCTTTATCTCTGTGTGTGGTACAGAGGAGTTGAACCCAGGGCATGGTAGGCAAACACTCTACCTCTGGGCCACACTCCTAGCCCCAGTGCATATTTATTTTTTGATAGTGTTACCCCTTCCCTCACTCCCACTTTTTCCTTTTCAGCAAAGTGTCTCAGAAAGTGTCTCAGGGGACTGAACCTGAGCTTTTGTTCTCAAGGCTAGTGCTCTACCTTGAGCCACAGCTTCCAAATGCAGGAGTTAGTTGAACTAGATTGTGGCTACAGGGATTTTGTCCCCAGTTTGGCTTCCAACTGTGATTATCAGATCTCAGTCTCCTGATTAACTAGGTTACACACAGCCTGCTCCCTCCCTCTAAATCATTGGTTTGGCCAGGACGTGCTCAGTTTCGAGGAGATTGACTGGTAAAGAATTCATCCCTGGCTAGTGATTGGCTGGGCCATCTAGTCTCCAGCCAATCCTGAAAGGGGCGGGCCAGTGAACCCTCAGGTTTCACGAAGCTGAATTCTTTGGTGGTACTGGTCAGAGGTGTTACTGGCTCCTTTTCAGTGTTAGTTCCTGCCTTCCTCCCAAAGTGTCTTATGGAGCTTTCTTACCAGACCTTGAAACTGACGCGCCAGGCCCGGGAAGCGGTAAGGAAAACATAAACAACAAAACCCACCAAACTACCCCTGGCACCAGAAACTCAAGTCTTAGTGTTGAGGACTAACCAGGAGCGTGTGGCCGGTAGCTATGACGACCTCGGCTTCCCTTGCGTGGCTCAAACACAGTGGGATGTCCTGGGCTCAGCAGGTCAAGGCGGGGGCTGGGCTTTAGACTGCAGCCTGGGGGACAAACCTGAGAGACAGGTTTAGGAATGAGAGCTGGTTTGTTGAAAGGAACAAGGGACAGCAGAGTCGGTTTATTTTTTAGAGAATTGAATATGGAAGTGAGTTAGCAGGCTGAATCTTGATTAGAGATTAGGAAGTGGTTAAAATTAGGAAGGCAGAAAAGCACAGACCTGGAGTTAGAATCCTGGATTTTGGCCCTGGCTTGCAACTACTGAGGCTAGACATTTGAGGCATTTCATTCTCTTGGTTTCAATTTCTCTCGAGAAAGTAAGGGAAGGGACTGTAATCCTTTTCTCACAAAGATGACATGAACTTTACAATATATTCTGTGGTTCTCAGTGATACGTAGCATCTTCTATAGGTTGGGAATATTTCCTGCAGCATGGAACAGGAATTGGAATCATGTTTTATACCGGACACAAAAAACAGGATACAAAAACAGTACTTTGGCATGGTGGAGGATGAATAAAATTAAAAGTTAAAAAGAAATCTCTTTAAGTGGCCTACTCTTGGAAATGCTAATACAATACTTGGGGCAAGAAAAAATTTAAGCATATATGTGTGTGTAAACATATGTATGTATACACACACATATGTCATCAACCTAAGCTGTCTTTGTAACACAGGCTGGCTTTGAACTTTCATAGTGCTGGGGTTACAGGAGTGTATCATGCCCAAGTTATTTAAAAAATGCTTAACAGGTAATAGTGGTATCTAACAAATATTATATCTGCTACCATTTTGAGAAAAAAAACTAGTAATAACAAGATAACTCTGTTATTTTCTTTAGCTTCCAATTACTGCTTATTTCTCTCCAAGTTGTATAAAAGTTTGGCTATATGTACTACTGCTACTTATGTAACTATGGATTGCACTAAAATCCATTCCTATCTGAGCCTGAATTGCTTACAGTGGAAGCAAAAGTGTTGCCTTTAGTATGTTTTTTGTGATGGTTGTTGTTGATCGTGGGGCTTGAACTTGGGGCCTGGCACTGTCCTTAACCTCTGCAGCTCAAGACTCCTGAGTATCTAGAATTACAGGCATGAGCCACTAGTGCCCAGCTAATATGTTTTGTATTGTTGTTTTGTTTTTTGGCAGTCCTGGGTGCTGTCTTTGAGCTTTTTTTACTCAACGCTAGCACTCTGCCATTTGACTCACAGCACCACTTCCAGCTTTTCTGTATATGTACTACCAAGGAATCGAAGCCAGAGCTTTGTGCATGCTAGGCAAGCACTCTAACCACTAAGCAACACTCCTAACCCTGGTATGTGAATTCTATCTCTGTTCCCTCTCCTTTTTCTGGAATCAGGGGTAGGGTCTGGGCCCAGAGTTCAAGTCCCACAACCAACAAGATAGACAGATAGATAGATATCAGAACTACAAATCTTATCTCAGAGATAAACTTGGAGAATATTGCCAAAAAAAAAGAAAAAACTAGGCCAGGTGCCTGTGGCTCACATCTGTAATCCTAGCTATTTAGGAGGCTGAGATCTGAGAGTCATTGTTCAAATCCAGCCCAGGCACAAAAGTCCATGAGACTCTTACCTCCAAATAACCACCAGAAAACTGGAGGTGGCACTGTGGTTCAAGTGGTGGCATTGCTGAAAGCAGAAGGTTTCATCCCCAAGGCCAGACAACGGCCTTCAGGCACCACATGGACTGCCCTTATGCCCATGGTCACACCACCAGCCAAGACCATTCACCATTGCAACCAGTGCAAGAGCAGGTTCCCCTGGCAATGACCTCGGGAGGCCAGGAACTCCGGTGGACACTGCTTGCTGGCTTCCCTGTGCCTCTGCTGGGCCACCAGCTCATAATGTGCCCACTCTTAACTTACCCCTGGAACCCTAACACCTCATGGCTACTTCTCCTGCCTTAACTGCCACCCTAGTACAACTTGAAGCAAGGTGTCCTAAGCACCACATATCCCACTTGCATTGGGTTTATAATGATGTCTACATTAATAAGTGCATACTCAAGGGGTGGAGTGGGATTTCTCTTCTGATCACAGGGAATTAGTACAATATCGTCAGGATATTTCAAACCACAGGGAAAATCACCCACACTTTCTCTATCTCTGTCTCTGTCTCTCTTTCTCTCTGACACACACACACACACACACTTTTACTCTCTTTCTCTAAATCTCCCTCTCTGTGTGTATCTCTCTCAGACTCAAATGAAACACAGACAACTTAGTGGACTTCTGGATAGAGGGAAGTAATCAAATGTGTTCAAAACACAGGATAAAGCAGAGGACCTGTGGCTCAAGTTTGCAATCCTGGCTACTCAGGATATTGGGATCTGAAGACCAGGGTTCCAACCAGACCCAGCAGGGAAGTCCAGGAGCCTAATACCTCTGCTGAACTAAGCTCCCCCAAACACATCTACCCTCAAGAAAAAAATGTGGGAATTGGAGCTTTGGCTCAAGTGGTAGAGCACTATCCTTGAGCAAGGAAACCTCAGCAATGGCACCCAGGTCCTGAGTTCAAGTACCCGGACCACCAGAGCTCAAAAATAAATAGTGACAGCAATTTAAAACATTAAAAAAGTCTGATAAATTAAAAGAAAAAGTGCATATATTCACATATGTACATATAAACACAGGTAAACATATATGTATATACATGTACACATATACCTATACTCATACATCAAGTTGTATTGGTGCAGACATGATCAGTGATTCCCAAAACCATTATCCAACTCCACAAGTGCCAATACACATCAGGTGATGATGAAGCACAGTGAGGAACTGCCTGTATTATTTACTGTAATCCAGTTATCATTTAGTGTAGTTGCTCATCAATCATGAGTTAGTGAATTCATTCTGATATTTATTCTAAAGAAAATCCTTATGAGATAATAGTTCTTTTTTCACTTTTTTTCAAGGTATGGACAAATGTTTATGTATTTATAATGTTTATGTGTTTTCAACAGTTATAGAAGTTTACAATGAACGAATTTTACTCTAATTTTATCTTTTTGATTATTAACATCTATAAAGAAGGAATTTACATCATTTTCAGGGTAATGGCTTGAACTAGCAATCATTATGTTTTTGTATAGTAATTCAGACTCAGAGACATCATACCATGTTTTGACTCATTTAGAAAAAAAATCTAGATTTTTTTTTCTTTAAAGGAAGATATAAAGCTGGGTGCCAATGGATCATGACTATAATCCTTGCTACCCAAGAGACTAAAATCTGAGGCTCATGTTTCAAAACTACTTTGGGCAGGAAAGTCCATGAGACTCTTATCTCCAATTAACCATCCGAAATCTGGAAGTGGAGAAGCATTAATTTTGAGCAACAAAAGCTCAGGGACAGTGCCCAGGTCCTGAGTTCCATTCCTATTACTTGAACAGGACAAAAAAGAGATACATATCGTAGGTAATGAACTTGAGAATTGGAAGCAGTAACTCAGGATGGCCAGGGAGAGACAAGGTGAGGCAATGAGCAGAGTACACTCTGTACATTTATGAAAATGTCAAAATAAAACCCATTATTTTGTTATGTAATAATTAATAAAAAGTCTTTCAAGATATGTAATAGAGGAAAATTCAGCACAAAGAAAGTGATATTTTCTGTATAAACAAATTCAGGAACCATGTATTGATGGATATAAATGTAATTTTATACAATAAATGACTACCAATTGCTGTTTATAACAGACCAAAATTAAAATGGCAGGGCAAGTTGCATCAAAGTCAGAACACACATTTTGTTGTATACCATTCTGATAAGCAATATATTTTAATCATTTGGAAATTCAGCATTGTCTTGAATTATAATGCAATTGAATTTTACAGTACACTTGTTCAGTTGTAGGTATTTTGATTAATGTATGCACATATGTAATCAACAGAACCTAGGATCCTAAACTATTTCTTCTGCCTCTATGTCTCTTACACATTTCCTTATAGATAATTGGACCAAGGACTTCAGTTAATGTTGGAATATTTCCTCAGTTTTTTACCATAGCAGCTTCTCCATGAGGTAGTTCAAAATATAAAGGCTGGCTACTGGCTGTGTGCCCCAAGCCATAGAGCAAGAAGCTGAGTTCAAACCTCAACCCCCCAAATACATACATATCCTACTTGGAAGTTTTTCAGTTACCTGGGATATGGTGGAACTTGGTCTCTGGCTTGATTTCAGAGTTCTTTTTTTTTTTTTAAATCAGTTTATTCTCTATTATCTCTGGAAGTAACTCTTCTATTCGCAGAGAATCTGGTTTTGAACTATAACGCTCAGGCTGGCCCCAAACTTGCAATCCTCCTGCCTCAGCCTCCTGAATAGTGGAATTACAGGTGTGTGTCGCCATGGTATCTATCAATCTTGCTAAGCTGACACTTTAACACTTGAGTCACACCTCTAGCTGTTATTTTAAAAATAAAGTCTAGAGAATTTTGTGCCTCAGCCGCCTCAAACCTGACATCCTTCTGCTCTTTGCCTCCTCAGTAATTAAGATTATAGGTATCAGCCAATAGCACATGCACTCAGTTTGAGTTTCTAAACAAAGAAATACCAGATGTAGTTTGAGATTTTAATAGTTAGATGAAAAGTAAAAAAAAGAAAAGAAAAGAAGACTGCTTCTTAATTATTACTCCTCACAGTCATCTTTTTTTTTTTAAATAAAAGAAAGAAAAAACAAAACAACATCTAAAACTCACTCACATTTATGCTCCTGAAACTATCTCAAGTAAAGGAAAAAGGAACGCTTCTGTGAACAGAAGGACCATATCAGGTACAGTCAAACAAATAGAATTTCTGTTCTATAGGAAAGTTATGCAGGAAAAAATATATGAAGAAATAAAAATCCAAATCCAAACTAAGAAAACAGTCCAAGCAGATAGTTTGAATTAAAAAAATATGGAATACATAGCTAATATATAGATTGCTATTTTGAAACATATTTTATTGGGAAAAGTACACAGTATTGAGCAAAAGTAGTCATACAATATCTGTTTCATTCATATGAAGTTTAGCAATGAAAAAAATAAGCCATTTTAAAATTTGATTTTATTTTTGAGATAAGGTCTTGGGTGGCTTTTCTACTCCAGCTTATTAGATGGTGAGTTTATGGGCATGTACCACCATGCCTAGCAACAAATATGTATCTTAAAGATTCATTTAGAATTGGTAGATCCATAAAGGAAAACAGAATGATTAGCACTGTTTGTCTGAAAGGATACTGAGGGTAGGGTAAAAAAAAAAAAAGCAGACTTGAAGATACAGAAGGTGCTCTGTGGCTCTGTGTCTTAGCCAGGGTGGTATTTGTTTAGATTATTATTAAAAGTGCATAGGGGGGCCGGGAGTTTGGCCTAGTGGTAGAGTGCTTGCCTAGCATGCATGAAAACCCGGGTTCAATTCCTCGGTACCATATACACAGAAAAAAGCTGGAAGTGGTGCTGAGGCTCAAGTGGTAGAGCTCTAGCCTTGAGAAAGTCCAAGGACAGGGCTCAGGCCCTGAGCTCAAGCCCAGGACTGGCAAAAAAAAAAAAAAAAGTGCATAGGGGCTCATACATTCTTCTGTATGGACTACTCGTTTCTCAATGTTAAAAACAGTGAATGAGATTACTATGATTGCCTTTTGATTCTTCCTGATAACTTGTTCTAGGTTTGTTGACCTTACCTGATTAAAGAGTCCTTACAGTATTCATCAAAAATAATTAAAATAGAACGTTTTGTTACTTAGAATGGTATCTTAGTAAAATAAGTTCTTGTTACCTAATGAATAAACATTATAACTTTAAAAACAAGGTAATAGTGCACTAAAGGCAAGCTAATTAATTGACCATGTCCAATAATTTACAAAAACAATAATCAAGAACAGGATGCTCTGACAAAGGTAAAAATTGCAATAAGAACAAATTCGTAGAAACTGTTGGTGGACAAGGACAAGAAAATTCCCCAGAAAATAGACTAGAAAAGAGAGAAAGGGAGACAAAGAAATAGAAGAAACTATTAATCTGGAATATACTTTCTTTCGTTAGTAAGAATACCGAAAAACTAAACTACAGGGAGTGACTCTTTTCAAATAATTTTTCTAAGAATGGAAATGTGGAGGATGGAGATTGAAGGAGTGTAATTTCAAAGCACCAGAGTTTAAAAATGAGATTGTAAAACCTTCCTGGGAAAAGTTAAGTTTGATAATATATTTTTAAGCTGTGCTTAATAGGTTCTATCTATCAAGCTCCAATATGACTCTTGTAATACAATGCAGTGTTTGTACAAGCAGCTGAGTCTTTCAACAGTTTTCTCAAGCAATCACAAGCAGCCAACTGGTCTAGTCATGTTGACATAAGGCAGATGGCTGGAGTAGATGGGGCTGCCTCTGTACGTCACATATTTTCTGTGCATCATTCCTGTCATCCATCTATAAACAACCTGTTACGTGTTAGGGCATGACATTTCAAACCAATTTTGGTCATGACTGCTGACCAATCCTAGAATCATACATAAAGCCCCTTAAGATCTGTAAGACTGGATTTATTTTAGTTTTGTTTTGAACAGAAGAAAAACCACATTGCATGCAAATTATCAGGCCTAAGAATGGCAATTTTATGCCGTTTCCAATTATATAAAAGACACTAGGGGCCGGGAGTTTGGCCTCATGGTAGAGTGCTTACTTATTTAGCATGCATGAAGACCCAGGTTCGATTCCTAGGTACCATATATGTATTAAAAAGCTGGTAGAGTGCTTGCCTAGTGTGCACAGAGCCCTGGGTTCGACTCCTTGGTTCACATACACAGAAAAAGCTGGAAATGGTGCTGTGGCTCAAGTGGTAGAGCACTGGCCTTGAGGAAAGCCCAGGGACAGTGCTCAAGTCCTGAGTTCAAGCCCCAGGATTGGCAAAAAAAAAAAAAAAGACACTAAATGGACTTACAGGCATGCAAATTCTCAACACCCTTTTCCTCCATTGCATCTTTCCTCAAACGGATATGTGCTGGTAAAGCCAAGGAGATACCATAAAAATGGAAGACTAAGTTTCTAGGAGTTCTAACAAAGGAAAGTTTCAGGGTAATCCCCAGCATGAGGACATCTGTGACAGTCAGAAATATAGAGCAGAGGTCAGGAGTGGTACCCTGGGAAGACAATACATTTGACACAACAGGTGATGTGTTTGATAGTGGGGAAGTGATATGACATGTGCTGGTGTTTGAAAATTACCAGTAGATGTGTTGAAAAGTAACAGTAATAATCTGATAATCATTTTGTCCAAGTCAAAACAATTGTATGAAAAGGAAATATAATCATAATAAGTTTTGGCTCAGTAGTGAACAATATTTACACAATCCTAATAATCTAACCACTGAATATTGATCTAACCATAAGGGGAAGGTAGAGTGAGAAGGGAATTACATTGCTTAATTCTCATCCATCTTACCCAGAAGTGAATAGCTAATGCTTCTCATACATCATAAAACTTTGATAGAATATTTAGAAGCATGAAAATAAACAACTAAGATAATTAGACTTGATTTTCTGGAAAGTATGATCAAAAGGTGAGGTAAGATCAAAATGTTCCTTTTAGCCTTCAGTGCAAGTAAATTTATATAATATGTAATGTAATATATATGCCAGAGTGTGTGTGTGTGTGTGTGTGTGTGTGTGTGTGTGTGTGTATATATATAAAATGAAAGGATACCTCCTTCCCCTTTCCTGGGGATGAAACCTAGGGCCTTGCTTATACTCAGCAAGCAACTACCATTAAGCTACATCTCCACAACAAAAGAAGGGAATTTTACCCCATGATACAAACAGATGATGACATTATACTAAGTGAAATACACCAAACATAAAAAGACAAATGCATTCACACCCTAGTACCAATACAAAAATAAATAAATGAGGACCTTCTCATGTATTAATCCCCCTTTCATCATCACTGCTAGTCTCAGTGGCTAGGCTAAGGCCTTGTACAGTTTTTCCTGAAGGGTTTATTGGAACTCTGCATTTATACATGACTAAGGGTTGGACCTCAAGTAACTCAGAGGTGAGATAAAGCCAGTACTGATTTCTGATGCACAGGTTAATTTGATCACTTTCCTTAACTGATGTTGGGGGCAGAGTGTGGGGTCAGACTGACCGTGGACTGCACTATTGATTAGAGCTAAGTACACAAAGAAATGAGCTGTCATATGAGCTACATCACCAGTATTGTAAGCATTTATGGCTTTGTCACTTTCTGCTTAACCAATCTGAGACTTGATTACTGTTTTGTATGAATGTAACCCCTGGCAGTTCCCTGGTCTTAAGAAAAGTATTTAAGATTAGAACTAAAAATAAACAGGGCTGGGTCTTAAGCTCACAGCCTTAGGCTTCAGTCTTGGGTTGCTGAGTTGGGCTGTAGACCTCCCGACCCCATCTGTTTCTTGTCTCTCTTTCTTTTCCAGTCCTCACCCCCTAAATCAGGAATCCCGACTTGTTGCCTGCTGGCTCTGGCAAACTGAGTCCCAATAGCAGACGAGTGTCTATTTGTTTCTTGGTGGTAAGCAACCAAAGGTCAATTTGTTTTCTTGTAAAAAGTTCAACTAGTAAAGTGGAAGCCTAATTCAAATAATTGCTTCCTTACATTTATAATTGGGAAGGCAGCTTGAAGAAGAAAAAAAGGTGAAAGAAAACCACTTGGTATATCCTTGGAGACTTCAAACTACTTTCCAGCCTCTAATCCATGCCACTTTGTGTTGACAGGTTGCATTTACTTTCAAGTGCCTATTATACTAAGGCAGTGTTGTATCTTCCTTGTTGTTCCATTTCAATGTTCTTTATTCACAGTATGAAGTCAGGACAGAAGCTCGGCGAAAAAATCTACTGATTTTGATTTTGCATTATTTAACACAAGAAGGGTAAGTTACATTACAAGTGTTTACTGATAGTTGTTTTTTTCTGTGACCCTTCACTGTTCTAGACATGCCTTCAGAAACGGTGAACAGACTATTTACAGAAAAATGAGCATAAAGACTAGGAAGAACCCATATAACAGCTCACTCCCCCAGGTTCCATTATTATTGTTGTTGTTGTTTTAGTTCTGGGGATCAAACCCAGGACTTGGATCATGCCAACCAAGCCCTTTTCCACAGAGTTGTACTCAAGTCTCCCCTCTATTGTTTGTTAACATATTGCATTGCTATGGTACAACTGATAAGCCATGATGAGCACATTATGAATAACCCAAGTTCACAGATATATTAGGGTTTATTCTCGTAAGTATTTTTCACTCATGCATTTGAAAACTATTAACAGGGCTAGTCAGTACATGCAGTGCTGTTCTATTCCCTTAAGGTTTGAGAGTAGTAGAGAGGTGAGATTTCCTGGAGTCCCACGACTGCCATATCCACAAATACAATTTTCTTACAATTTTTTCTTTTCCTTAAAATACTGAAGGGTTGTTTTTGATTGAAGACCACTTTAGGAAATCAATAGATATGTGGACCATGACTTTTTCATGACACAGCAGAAGATAATAATCTTTTCAAATCTTTATTATTTAAGCTATTAAAGAGTATGTTTTTCCTCTTTTGCTAAAATTTACTATGTATATGTTTTGATAATCTGTCTAAACACTACACCTTTGAACAAACTTAGTCATTAATTTACTTTTTCTCTTTAATTAATAATGTTGGCTGGGATCGAGGTTTAGTGGTAGAGTGCCTGCCTAGCATGCATGAAACAAACACTGTGTTTGGTTCCTCAGTACCACATAAACAGAAAAAGCTGGAAGTGTTGTGTTGTTGTGACTCAGTGGTAGAGTGTTTCCCTTGAGCAAAAGAAGCTCAAGGACAGTACTCAGGCCCTGAATTCAAGCTTCAGGAAAGGAGAAGGAGAAGGAGAAAGAGGAGGAGGAGGAGAAGGAGAGGGAGAGGGAGAGGGAGAGGGGGAAGGGGAAGGGGAAGGGGGGAGGAGGAGAAGGAAGAAGAAAAGGAGGAGGAGAGGAGGAGGAGAAGGAGAAGAAGAAGAAGAAGAAGAAGAAGAAGAAGAAGAAGAAGAAGAAGAAGAGGAGGAGGAGGAGGAAGAGGAGGAGGAGGAGGAGGAGGAGGAGGAGGAGGAGGAGGAGGAGGAGGAGGAGGAGGAGGAGGAGGAGGAAGAAGAAGATTGTAAGTTCATGAATTCCAAGTAATGACCTTTCTCATAATGACTTCTCTTCCCTGGTATATATGGTAAACTGCGGACAATAGCCCTAACACCAAAACATTCCCCACTCTACTCATTTATTTTCCATCAGAAACTCCCTTTTTTCATGATGTGGATTTGAGTTTTATTGAGAAAATGGTTTCATCTTATCAGCCCCTCCCATGGCAAGCAGTCAGCAGTCACTACACACAGAGTGTGTAGCCCTATGATCAGGTGAGCTTGATAGGCAGTGAGTTACACCTAGAAAAATAGAGCCCCTTATTTCAGGACTCCTCAACATACCTATTTTACTACGGACGATGATGACAGTTCTAATAACATCACAGGATTCCACATTCTGCAGTACAATGTGACCAAGGAATTAGCTCTTCTTACAAAATTCCCTGGAATTTTGGAGAACACTTGGCCCATGGAGCACCTCAGAGATTGGCTGACTCATATATAACCTGGGCTTACCATGCTAGGCTGAAGCACTGCAGGAATTGTGTTCAGGTAAGCATTACCTGAACAGCCTCTGAGAGACTTCCTAGAATGTAGGTCAGTAAAATAAATAGAAAAACAAAGCCATTTACACATCTAATCCTTAATTTTTATTAGAAATTAGTGTTCCAGAAAGTTTTTAGGGAAACAAAACACAACCTTATTCTATTTCCCCCATTTCCCCCCCCCTCAAATAAAAAAAAAATCACACATCTAACCCTTGTTCAGTTATAATGGCCAGAATTTACTAGTTTAAAGCATGCATTTATCCGTTTTTGCCACTAGATGGCCCAAGGACTCCTTGTATCTTAAATCAATGAAAATTATTCTTAATCATTTTCCGGACCTTCTGGGCAAGGGTTGAGTGGATTACCAAGAGAAAGAGTCAGCTATCGGTATTGTTAAAGGAAATATTAGTGTTAGAATAAATGAGATTTTTCTAATAATTTGATAAAGTAGACAGATTGTTGATGATTTGGATGACCAATTAAGGAAAGAGAGCTTTGTAGCATGAATGGAAGCCTGATGTTAAAGATGTGTAGAATGTGGGGAGGCAGATATGATTGGAAGAAGTGTAGAGGAAGGAGGGCATGTATAAGTTGAGCATTTCAGTAAACATATCAGTTCGAATGAGTGATCAGGAATTTCTGGAGGTCATGGGTACTGATTTTTTAGTCCACCAATTTATCCTGTTGGCTCTGAGTGCTTCTCATTCATTCTTGCTCAGTGCTCTTCATTAAGTGCTGTACTATTACCCTGTTGGCTAACGGCTCCATGACAGACTGCATTCAGGCTCAAACAAAATAACAAGGACATGCAAAAAAAATTGTGTTCCCTGATCAATTAGCTTAGAAAATATGGGCCTTATACTTTTGCAGTCAAAATTCCAAAATGCAATGTGACATCAGTAAAATCAAGCACTCTTCAGTCCTCTATCTTTATTGAATTACAAGGACACATGTGCAAGCATATGTGTGTGGTCATTTTTAAAATGACTGGCAAGATAGAAGAATTGTTCACATCATTTACGCTATTTCTGAGTGGGAATACTTTGTTTTGTTAGTCATGGGGCTTGAACTGAGGGCCTGGGCACTATCCCTAAGCAGTTTTCTGGCCGATACTTGGAGATTAGAGTTTCATAGTCTTTTCTGTCCTGGTTAGCTTTAAACCACAAGCCTCTAACCTCAGTCTCCTGAGTAGATAGGATTACAAACATGAGTCATCAGTGCCCCCACTTATTTTTGACTTATCTATATTTTTACCCTTAAGTGAACATGTATTATTTCATATTAAACACAAATTATACAGGTAGTCTGGTGGGTAGCTGTAATTTCATACTCCGAAGGCAAGAGGTTGGGCATGGTAAAACTTAAGCAGATCCTGTGTCAAACAACAACAAAAAAAGCCACAGATATGGCTTGAGTAGAATGTTTATCTAGCATACGTGAATCCTTACTTTCAATCCCCCAGCATTGCAATACAAAAACAGGTGTGAGCTACTGTTATCATAGCTATTCAGGTGGCTGAGAGCAGCCCAAGCATAAAAGTCTAGGAAACTCTTATCTCGGATAAACTACTCAGAAAAAGCTGAAAAAAAAAAAAACAAAACAACACCCCAACACTGTGGCTCAAGTGGCAGAGCACTAGCTTTGAACACAAAGAGACTCAAGGATAGTAGCGAGGTCCTGAGTTCAAGCCCCAGGACTGGCAAAAAATAAAAGTAATTTTTGACTTTGTAACATGGGAAGTGAGCTACATATAGAAATCAGATGATACAGCTCCTTCTTTTTTTTTATTGTGGGGATAATGTATAGAGGGATTACAGTTACATTCATCAGATAGTAGATGCATTACTTCTCACACATTGACACCCCTTCTCATGTTTTTGTCCCCAGTTCCCTCCCCCTCCCCCAATCATCTTGTTCCCCCTTCCCTTTCCTGTTTCAAATAAACAAATAAATGTATATATAATATACCAGGTATCAAAGTCAGATTCAGTAACAGTATGAGATTAACCATAAGGGCAGAGGAGTTGGCCTAGTGGTAGAGTGCTTGCCTAGCATGCACGAAGACCCGGGTTCAATTCTTCAGTACCACACACATAGCAAAAGGCCAGAAGTGGTGCTGAGGCTCAAGTGGTAGAGCTCTAGCCTTGAGAAAGTCCAAGGACAGTGCTCAAGCCCTGAGCTCAAGCCTAGGACTGGCAAAAAAAAAAAAAAAAAGAATAACAATTATAGAAGATGAATCTCTTGTTTCCATATCCTAGAGTTCCTTTCATTTAGTCTCATCCTTTGAGCTATTGTAATCCTCTGCTAGGAGAGGCAGGCATGTGCTAATTATTACAAATGAGGGAAACCATTGAACCTTATGTTCCTTTGGGTCTGATTTTTTTTCCAAGTTTTTCCATTTCCTTACAAATGGGGCAATATCATTCTTTCTGATGGCAGCATAGAATTCCATTGTATATAAGTAGCACATCTTCTTGATCCAATCATCTACTGAGGGGCATCTGGGTTGGTTCCATATCTTTGCTTTGGTAACTACTGGAGACAACTTATTATATGATTTGTAAATTTCTTAATTAGCTTGAGAGAGATAAACACATTTCACTGAAATGTAATCATGAAGACTTAAAACCAATTCAATTTTCCAACTGACCTGAGTCTAATACAGAGAAGAGGGTTGATAACACACACACACACACACACACACACACACACACCAAGTTTTTCTCCTACCTTTCCAGATTTGAACCAAATAGAACTGTAGCCTGCCTCAAGAATTCTTTTTTTAAAAAATGTATTAGTATTGTTGTTACTAAGTAGTTATAACAAGAGATTACAATTCTATAATTCAGGTTGTTAGTACAATGTTTCTTGATGAATGTCACCTTTTTTCTCCCCCATTTTCTCCCTCCCATCCCTACCCTCAGGTTATACAGCTTATTTTTTACATAACGTCTATTGACTATAAAGACTCAATTTTCTCACCCTTCCTTCCCCAATTCATGTGCTTTCCTTTGCCCACTCCCCAAACATATTTCTATTCCTTAGTATTCATTTTGATAAATAATACTTTTAGTTATTCAGGTAAATTAAAACTTTGCATACCCTCCTCCCATCAAGTTTGTGTACAAGTACATTGAGCCCTGGAGATGTTATGCACAATAGTATTTTACGTCTAGTTTCCATATATGAGTAATCATATGAACCATTTATCTTTCTGAGCCTGGCTTACTTTACATAACATGATTTTTTCTGGGTCCACATGTTTTCCTGTAAATGACACAATACTATCCTTTCTAGTGGAGGAGTAAAATTACACTATGTACATATACCATATTTTCTCAATCCAATCATCCATTGTAGGGCATCTGGGTTATTTTTTTCCTGTAACTTGGCTAATGTGAACAGTGCAGCAGTGAACATGGATATGCAAATGTCTTCATTTCATCCTGACTTGTAATGCTCCAAATAGATGCCCAAGACTGCCACTAGAATTTTTAATTCTTTTCTTTGAAAGTAAAATATTTTTATTCCTGATTGATTTCTCAATGTATAGTTCAATATAATGCCAGTTTTTAATGGCAAAAATCCATAATGCTACAGAGAGCTACTACTTTTCCCAGGGAGTAGGTAAACAGCTGGAAAGAGAAAGCACAACTTTCTAGCAGCATGGTAACTTACACCATAGACCTTGCAGGTCTGCACTTCTGACATGGGAAGTGGCCCAGACATTCATCAGGATTCTTAATTCTTAATCTGGAGTCTTGGAGGATCACCTGAAATTGTATGCTAATGTGCGCATATTTATACTGTGTAATTTTAAAAGGAAACTAAAACTGAAGAGTCGGGGAGTCTTTTCATCTTTAGGATACTTTTAAGACAAAACCCTTGCTTGCTACCTTAAGTCTGCCTACATGGGACAGACTTCCTACTGAGCAAAGTAAAAGATGATCGTGTTGGTGTCAGGGGTAAGAATGTAGGTAAGGACAGAGTGCTCACCTGTCTGAGTCCCATCAGAATAACAGCAACAGCAACAAACAAATAAAAACCCCAAATGGGAACAATGCTGCTTTCACATGGAAACACCTTTTGTATGATGCCAGAGTTATAACTGCATTTAAGTAGTTATAACGAATTTATGCAATGCTTCCTTTGGAAGTGATCTCATGATACTAAACTTTGCTTGCCTTTTAGGGGTAAATGTGGATTCCTATGTTGTCCAAAATGAATAGGGGTAAATAAAATGTGGTCACACTTAACCTACCTATGTGGCTAAAAATGAATAAAAGTAATCCAAAAGATGTTTATCTCAGTTGTTTTATTTGACTTTAAAGCATGTCTAAAATTGTTTTTGAACAATGGTTCCTCACTAGAATAAATTGCTTCTAGACGCAACTTCTTTTAAAGACAATATTTCAATTTATTTAACAATGCAAGCTTGATATGAAGAATCCACCTGTAATTCTACCTGTCCTAAGGCTGAGACAGGAGGATTGTGAGGTGAAGTTGAGCCTGGTCTACACAGTAATACCCTGTCTCTAATTCCCTCTCTCCATTGAGACCATACCAAAACCACAAAACTACAATAATAACAAAGCAAAGAAAACCCAGAAAAACCACATGTGTAAGCTTTCCTACTTTTCAAAAACCTCAGAGATACTGGTTTTAATCTAATATACTATTTAATATAGATTTACTCGTGCTATGGAGACTTTTTGGACTTATAATCCCTGTTTGCTTTTATTCTTTGTGCCAGACTTACTTTTTTTTCTTCTGTAAAACAGATATATTGATGCAGCAAGTGCTTTGGAGCAAGAAACTAAACTGGCTTTACGACGCTTTGAAGTTTGTGACAACATTGATCTTGAAACTATTTTGATGGAATATGAGAGCTATTATTTTGTCAAATTCCAAAAGTATCCCAAAATTATTAAAAAGGCATCAGACACAGGTACTTGACTATTTTCTAGAAATAAGCTTTTATTATCTTGTTAAGAACAGGGATTTTGGCTGGGCATGGTGGTACATGCCTGTAACCCCAGCACATAGGGCATGCAGGCAGAAGAATCCTGAGTTCAATATCAGCCTGGTCTACTTAACAAGAATTTGTCTTGGGAGAAGGAAGAGGAGTGGCGTTCCATCCTATCTTATTTCCAAGTCTCTGCACCTTAACCCTGCACTGTTAAGGGAGGGGATCAGAAAGTTCCTGTAGCTTCTCTTAGGCCTAATAAGCCAACCTGATTTTGACATCTGTTGAGCCATTTGGTGTTTGAGAAATTTGTTTCAGGAAAATGAAAGCAAAACCCCCATGTATGGTAGATACTCTGTAGAAGAGTGGCATCCATTTCCATAGAGATGGAAAGAAGTGTTGAGAGAGGATAAATGACAAAAGACTTCGTCTTGTTAGAAAGACCTATTATCTGTCTTGAAATAACATGGAAATGAGTATTGGTGAAGCTAATAGCTCATGTATAGATAATGAAATGCTTCTGAAAGCCATCAATCCAGATCAGGATCAATATACAGCAAAGATCCAGTAGAAGGTAGCAGTCAAGGGGGCTGGCTGGAGCAAAGATCTAAAGCCAAGGCCCTAGGTTTTGTAGTAACATTGACTTAGAAGTTTGTAAGTAGGGGAAGTAATTATAAACCAAGGCAGATCATTGTCCTGTTTACAGGGCACTTGTTAAGCCACAGACTTTAACATTTCATGTAGGGAACCAGGAAACTAAGAGAAACATTAAAAATAGCCAGGGCTCAGTGGTAGAGCTGGAATGTGTGTGGGAGGGATTTTTTTCTCTGAGCTTCCTTCTAATGCAGGTTTCAGTGTTTGCCTTTCTTGTCCCATTGTTAGATCTTGACTCTCCCATGGGGATTCCTGTGGGGACAGGCTGTGATTTCTAGATGGCTTGTTATCACGTATTTTGGTATCCATTGTCTCCTGTCATATGCTGTCTTTATTTTAATGCTGACTGGTAGACTTAATAAGTGTTCTCTGACAGATTTCAACAACCTGTCTAGGGTCCCAAAGCACCCAAGAAAAAGGGTGTCAAGCTCATGCAAACTCAATGAAACAATATGGTTGTAAAGCCATATTATATTAGATTTGTCACCAGGTGAGTGGTCTCCAGCTCATTTACTGTATTGTGGCCTATCGGGCCTTCCTCTGAGTGGAGAGGCCTATAAGCAAAACTCCACCCACTTCTCTGGTCATTTCATTTCTCTCTAGATCAGAATTGCTGGATCTCTGATACACATGTTAAGAACATAAAAGCAGAAATAGAGCTAAAAATATTACATTCTCTTTCTTAAGATTAATTCTCTCCTCCCCTCCCCGTTTGTTTTGCCATAGCAGAGAATAATTTGCCACCAAAAACTGGAGGAAAAACCAAAAGGTAAAGTCAATGATAATTCCTCTTGATCAATGAGTTTGTGAGACTCCTTTCTAGAACATTCTCCAGTACATCTTCATGACTGTCTACCAACAATATCAGCCTGTATTGGGATCTTGGTGGGTCTTCTGTGGAGTCCCCTCATGATACACTTCTCCAGATCTTGGATCCATATTGGTTGGTTCTCCTGGGTTATTGTTAATAATTACATCCAGTGACACTATGTCTTTGTAGGGCATGTGGCATGAAAAGTGTAGACATCCTAGATTTAGAAGACCCAAGACTCATTTCTGGCTCTGCTTTTCAGGTTACTGGTACATTGGGAAGCCCTAGCACATATTGTGAACCCAAGACATATTGCTTGTTTTGAAATAATAACTGTAATTTCATCGTGTTCTCTTGGATCTTTCAATTCCTGATTTGTCTGAAGATAGTCATCTGGAAAAAAAGATTCATGATTCTGGATCTCCTCAGTGTTTGTCTGCATGGACCTAGGTTCCCCTTGTGTTTTTCTCCTTTTTATATGTGCATCTTGTATGCTACTTCTGAGTCTCTCAGATCCCAATCTCATTTAAAAATAGCCAGAGCCAAGTCTTCATTCAGAAGATTTCTGGGCCTCTGGTGAGAGCCTTTTCTTCTCTTAACCATTCTCAGCTCAAGACATCTTCAATGTCCTTCCTACTCCTCTCTACTCCCAGCACATCCCCCCTCACAATGTCATGCCCATTCTGTCCTGTTCAGAAATACTCATAAGTCCCAGAGTGCTGTTGCTCAGGAATGGTGGGCCTGGAGGCAGCAGATCCTGTGGAGTTTTGCTATCATAATAAGGCCTAAGCCTCTGAAGCAGCTGAAAGGGGTTTCCTATAGGGGATACATAGCTTTCAGATAGTCTAAGATTTTTAAAGATCTTAGAATATGATTGAGAAAGGAAAACATAAGATGTAGATGAGCAATTTATTAAGCCTCAAGAGGTGTTTATCTGCCCCACCAAGTTCCCTGTTCTAGTCAATCAAGCTCCCTGTGTACAATCTGAATAGAAAGGAACCAGGGTGCCTCGCAGGCCTGCTTGGTGTTGTTCATAATGCTGTGCATGCAATCTGTGCAGCTTCAGCACAATACTTGTGTTGTCCTCTGCCTGAGGCTACCATTGCTTTGCTCTGTTCTTCAGGAATTTTTTTTATTGTTTTGACAAAACTATTATTCCTTTATTTATAGTTTTCATAAAACTAGTCAGACTAGCAATAAATGAAAATGACTTGTGAATAGGAGCATTTTAAGAGGCCAGCTGTGGAATGCACCAGAATTATGATTATTTTTCAGACACACATTTATGCCTTAAACTTCGTAGTTTTTACCTGGTAGATATTCTGTGAGTAGTGTGTTTGGAGGCTTTGTTTCCTTTAGGGAGAGAGTATGGTGGCATGTGTGACCATCTGAGGGTTCCTTATCTCTTCTCTGAGTAGATATTTTTTACATGGCTGGCATAAAGAGTGGACAGGAAATGTTTAGTCAACAAGGATTATCCAGAAAGCAATGAATGATGTTTCTGTGCACAACTGCATCCTCAAAGACACTTGCTGAATGAGACATGTATCATGAGACTGGTTAGTAGCAGACCCAAATGTCTTTTCCTAATTTGGCACTTGCTGTTGATTGAAGGGAGAAGAATGATTTAATCTGATGGATAATAGAAGCAGAGACCTGAAAGATCTTGATGATTTGAGGGAAGAATCCTAGGCAACAAAATGGAATTGAATAAAGTTTAGGTTCTAACAAAAAATTCTGGACAAATAGTAACTTCTCATTACAGAATTAGAGAGATAGATATCCAGTTTAAATGGAGGTGATTGTACCTGGGTCGACATCACCTGAGTGGGGTGTCATTGTTAATGTGGCCTCGAGATTCATCCATGGGAAGACGTTGTACAAAAAGTAGAAGACAGTGGGAAAAAGGATGGTGACCATATTGAGGGGATGGTTGGGAGCAAGTTCATTAAAATGCCTGGATATTTAGCTCCATCAGAGGACTTGGGGATGAGTGGTCCTCAGATCTATGCAGGAACCATCTTAATGAGTATCATCCCTTCTCTGAAGAATTTACCATGGCACAAATCAAGAATGGTGGCTAAAGTTAGTGCAGAGGGAATTTAGTTCCATTCTCAAATGTATTTCACAATTGTCAGCATTGTTGTGATTGTCCTATTACAGCAAACATTGTGAGTCTCTTATATCCAATAAGAGATCCAACTGGTGATGTTGAGACAGCATGTGAAGCATTTCCCTCATATATATAACACATATGTAGACAAACGTATGTGCTCTTACCACCAGGTATAGTCTGTCGGCAGGCTCTTTGCCTCTCTTCAATTAATACACCTTATCTTCACCAGATGAAGCTACTATTCTGACTTCCAGTTGCATCAATTTGTTTTGCCTTAAGTGGACAGTATTTTGCAAATATGAGTTATCTGTAACCACAGACATGGGGTGAGTGCTCCTTTCCTCCCACAAGCTCATTCTGACATTTACTATGTACAGAATTCCAAGAGATAGTTTACATAGGCAAAGGATATCCACTATGTTGAATTAAAACCAAAGACAAATCTCTCAGGTGTTTAGTGTTTCACAATTACACTAAGAAGACTCTCCCTCCCCTTTTCCCTAGCCTGATGCTCTTGAGGAAGGTCGAAAGTAGCAATGAAAAGATTCTTATGAAGCAATGTGTGCTTGAGAGCCACCTGTCAAAGGACTGAAGTCACATGGCATAAAGAAGAAATAAACAAGAACAACTGTGGTCTCGTGGAGGGAGGGAGATGAGCCCATTAGAGCGACTTTGTATAGTCAAGGAGGGAAGATGGCATGGATGGAAGGGCTTTACTATAGTATATCTGTTTATCTTTCAAGATCTTGCTTTAACTGTGCCATACTAGTTGTTTATTTACCTCAAATTAAGTGATTAGAATAATGATCTCCAAAGTTGTTCTCTTCTGTAGGGTGATGAGTGACACTTGTCAAAATCTCCCCAAGATTAGTCAGCAGAGGCCAAGATCCAAAACTACATCAGGGAAGACAGGGGATACCAGATCCCCGAATAAGGAGAGTCCTAAACAGGTCAGAATGGCTTTGCTTAATGTTGGCGATAACACTTGGCTGAGAAATAGACGCAGGAAAAAGGTAATATTTATCTGTTGAAGTTCTCTTTTTTTTAATTGCCTATTTAATTGTAGAATCCTCTGAAAACTATAGAAAAATTGTAGTAAGCTAGATTAAAACCATGGACAAATTACTAGATATCTCCACCTTTCCCTGGGTCTGCGCGGAGGGTAGTACACTCAGAGGGTGTGGCTTGTAGCTGCAAAGTTCAGTTTTCCAGGTGAGGTACCTTCAGGTGTCAGGGCTTTCTGGTTTCCTCAGCCCAGATGTGGTTGGCCTTCAGGGGCTTCTTCTGAGCTTTCTCAAAGCACGTGTAGTACTGTGATCCTCACTCAAGATCTCTATAATGGGCTTTCGAGAGGAAGAGAGAGCAGCAAGGGGACTGAGACTAGTAATTGTGAATGCAACATCTCCTACTCAGAGGTCCAGTTTTAGAATCTTTTTTTTTTAATCTAGAACAAAACAACCCCAATTTTGAAGGAAGGAAAACCACCAGAAATGGAGAGGAAAGGAAGAGAAGGAACTAATGTCAGAAATTGTGGGGTAGAAAGGAAGAATCCTGAAATCCAATTGGTTAAAAAAGCACTCACCATCAAGGAGAGTTTCTGGTTGTGGCCGTTGGGGTTGACTTTGGTGGGAAGAAGATGAGATAGGGCAGAAAAGTTCCAGAAGAGACTGGCTGACTTTATTACATTTCCAAATCTGCCCAGTTCTAGCCACAAACAACCATGGTCTGAGTAGAAGGGACAAGTTAGTGTAGACAGGCTGAGCACAGCTAATTCCTCCATTAGAAAGCTGTTAGGAGCCTGTGGCCTTGGGTCTTCTCAGCCATTAAGGGCAATTTCTTATGACAGAGAGATTGTTCATGATGTTGGGTCTGCACAAAAAGTGGTCAGCTAACACATGTTTTTGTCATTTGCAGAATTGGGAGCCACCCTTTCAGTTTGTATGAGGGCCATACAATTTAAGACTGCATTTCTCCTTTGCTTGTCAGTTGACTTCTCTCTGTCCTTTGTACAGGAGGGTACCAATGGTCACATGGAGAATGCCGACTTTGGCTTAAATATCTCAAGAATCCACACTGGCAGTGGAGATGAGAATGCCCATGCAAGAAGAGTAAGTAGAACTCAGATCCTTATATGGAAAGGGAAAATTCCTTCTATTTAAATGAAAAAAAATTAAAGATAAATTACTTTTGTTAAATAGGAAAATTCAAATATAGCAAAAATTATCAAGTATAGTGAGAAGAACATTGAATAAGAACCAAAAAAGGATTCTTATCTAGGATCCCCTTTCTAGAATGAGCTCCAAAGAGCTCATTCCCCAATTTGTAAATTAAAGGGTTTGAAAGAGATAGCTCTGATTTCTTTCAGGTTAAAAACTACAACAACAATGTAGGATTAGCTAGGGATCTAGCTTAGTGGCAGGACCTGCCTGGGGCTAGAAAACAAATTCTGTGATTTCCCATTGTAAACATTGATATCTTGCTTTATGCAATGAGTTGCGGTTCATGCTCAAGAGTTTCTGTCCTATCAAGGGTAGTTGATTGGTACTATCACTCTTCTTGAAGGCTTGGATCCAGACTGAAATGTAATATCACATGAGCCACGAAAAAAACCCTCTGTTAACATAGTATTAATTCTGATCATTGTAGGTATTTTTACCCTTTTCATAATGAACTTCATGACTGGATTTATAATAGTTTCTCCAAGAGAAAAAGCCCAGGAGGAGTGGATATAGTGTCTTTTGGAAATGAAAAGCACCACATTCCTTTTCAGATGTGTCCTTCTTTTATACTTTTCTCTTTTCTTTCTTTCTTGTGGGTCATGGGGCTTGAACTCCACCTGGGCACTGTCCCTGAGCTCTTCAGCTCAAGTCTACCACCCTACCCCTGGGCCTGGGTGCTATCCCTGAGCTCTTCAACTCAAGGCTACCACCCTACCCTTGAGACAAGCCCCACTTCCAGTTTTGTAGAGATTAATTGGAGATAAGAGTCTCAGGTCCTTTTGTGCTTGGGCTGGCTTTGAACCTTGATCCTCACCTCAGCCTCCTGAGTAGCTAGGATTACAGGAGTGAGCCATCAGGCTGGGCCTAGTTTTCCCTTTTCTAAAATTATGCTTTCAAACTGCCATTCAGGAAAATAACCCTGGGTGCATGTGTTTGAAAGAATGCCTGGAGGTTCCCTGGAAACTATATGGAACTACATTATTGGCCTGCACCACTGGTCAAGGCCCTGCTCAGTGAACTGGGTGACAGGTGCCATGTGTGTCTTAACCATAAATGGTTCCCTGTTAGCCTTCATTATTTTTTTACCATGGTTCCCTTTACCTTTAAGCTTGAAAAATCTGTGGTCAGAATGCCAAAATCTTTCCTACAATCTTTTTTTGGGGCTTCAGTTTCTTCTCTTTTCATTTTTGTCAGTTGTAGAACTTGAATTTTGGGCCTGGGTACTGTCTGTAAGCTCTTTTGCTCAAAGCTAGCACTCTACCACTTTGAGCCACAGAAACACTTGCAGTTTTCTGGTGGTTAATTGGGTGCCCTGGTTGGCTTTGAGCTGTGATCCTCAGATCTCAGCCTCCTGAGTAGCTAGGATTACAGGTATTAGCCACAGGCACCCAACTTTAGTTTCTTTCATGAGTGCTTCATATTGATATAACTTGACATTACTGACCGGCTTTCCACAATGGGACTGTTTAACCCAGTAGTGACCTTTGAAATGGCCTGGCTATAAATTCTCTTCCCAGTAAAAATGGCCTCAAGGTAAAATGTAGGTGGTTTCCCCCCTGGAATTTCAAGCAATACCAGGTTAAGGGCAGAACTAATGAGGGGCTGTCAGAGGCTGATTTCCCACAAGGGTTTTTCATTGCCATAGTAGGAACCCTAGCTTTGGGAGTTTCAATTCTTTCCTTTAACTCCTAAAGGTATATTGTTTTTAAGGAGTTGGGGTCAGAGCCAGCCTTGGTTTATATTCTGGTACAGATACTTCCCTGCAGTGTTACTTTGACAAGTTTTTCATCTCTCTGAGTCTCTCTTCTCTCATCTGTCAAATGGACATAATCCGAGCACCCACTTTAAATGTCAATAATAGAATTTATTAGGACAGGGCTTGACAGGTGTTGAGTACTATTGTTGAAAATGAATTTGCTTCCTTGCCTTTTCCTTCCTGCCTTTAGGGGAGACAAAATGGCATTGAAAGGATATGGGCGTGGGAGCTAAATATCTAGATGTGAATCTTGTCTTTACACACTTTTTATTGAACCACCTGGCTGCTCTGGCTTTATTTCTACAGTCACAATACTACAATGTCTGATCTGCACATGCAGAGGTTGTGAAAGTCTGAGGCACTTACTGAGTGATGACTCATGGATAGTTAGCCATCGGGGCCTAGCTCTACTTCAGAATCCAGTTCCTCCTGTTTATGTGATGCTTTAAAGAGATGAAAGCAGCCAGGGAAAGTAATCATATAGGAAGCACAAAGGGTCTATGTGAAACACTGAAAAATGCTCATATGCTTTTTTATTGAAGAATTTATTAACATTGATTTTTACATCATATTGCAAATGTCATGTTTAACAAACAAGTATTCAAGAAGGGAATCTCTATATATAATCACTGGCACTTAGATTTTAGAACATAGTTAAAATTAAGCTGAGGGGTTTATATGTCATAGATACATATTAATGTATGTAATAAAACATTATGTCTATAGAATATAAAGCCCATCATAGATTTTATTTTTATTCCAACCAAATTCATCCTAAGGAATTACTAAGTATTTTATTTAGTGTCTCAACTTGAGGACATCACCTTGTTCAATATTAGTTCAGATTCCTTTTAAAGCTTAACTTGAAGTGTGTCCTATATATGAAGATATCTAAATGAGGTCAAACTACTAAGAACAGTCTTCTCACATGTATTAATAGCTTAAGTAATCATTACTCCATTTCAGGGCCAAATCACTGACTTCCGGGGGCTGCTCACAGATGCTATTAAAGGAGAAACCAGTGAACTTTTCTTGAACACTTCAGACTGTAACCCGGACCCCTCTGTAAGTGGTTCATATGTACAGCTCATCCTGTAAACTGCCCAAATCCAGTTAAACTTTAGAAATGTAATTTTGAGTACAGCAAAACCTGGAGATCAAGTCAATGGTCATAGCCATCTTTTATCATTTGTTTCTTCCTAAATTATAAAGGTATATTCTCGTAATGGCAGCCTTTCTGTTCCTCTCACTAGGAACGCTTGCTGAAACCTCTGAGTGCATTTATTGGCATGAACAGTGAGATGCGAGAATTGGCAGCGGTGGTGAGCCGGGTAGGATCTGCTGTTTGATTCACAAATTTACAGAGGAGGTTGGGGCTCCTAGAGCATTGTGGGCTGCTTCTTTTATTAATAACAATAAATATGATCATTTATTTATAAAGTGTCCCCACTTGCAAAGGCACTCATATTGTTTAGAGGCACAATAATGCATGATAAATAAATTATAGAATCATAAAATTACAATATAAAAAGCCCACCATCTCACTCTAGAAGCCAAGAAAACTGAAAGAGAAAAAGACTCAGAAAGGAAAGGACAGGTGAATTAGTGATCATGAGCAGGGCCAAAAGTGAAGGAAGCCTCTTAGAGAAGGAAACTACATAACTCTTGTGTTTAAATAATCACAGCTTAGAAATGCAGAAGTTGTGTATCTAATGCTCTCTCAGTTGAAAATTGCAAAAAAAAAAAAACAACCCAAGATTTGTAGAAAAGATTTTAACATTCAGACTATAGATTTTTCAAGTTTAAAGGCAATGAAGCTTAATGGTTTCGTGAAATAGGCATTGAAATCAATTGACCTGAATTTCTTTCAAGCTTCCTGGGATTAGAGCAGATTCTGAGTTATAGGACACTTTCTAATTTTAGTGATTTCATTTAATTGGAGACTAAAACTGAGGCAAATGCAGGAAGATGGTTAAAATGATTCAAAAGTAATGCACAGCAGCGAGTAGCTAAGTGTTCCTCTGGTTCTCTGTGGAGTCTAGCAGTTTCCACTGCATTTCCAAAAGGTGTTGGGCATGTGCTGGGGGCTGAGGACAGGCTCAGTCCTTGCCTGTAAGAATTTCTGGTTGTGGGGCAAGTTCACTCTGAGAGCACAATGGACCATTTTCTTATCGAAGAAAATGTGTGGGAGTAGGAGGGAAAAATATACATAGGAAAAAGCTATGTGAAAAAAGAGAAGAGTGAGGGTGGGAGGCCCTTTGGGGGAGAAAATGAGAAATGGGCTTGGAGAGAAAGTCAGTACTTCTGAGGAAGGGCCCTGTGAGCTGTACCCAGGGCTGGGGATTAGCATGTTGAGATGAGGAGCCTTGGAACAGCGTCCCTCAGAGAGAGTATCATCAAGTGTACTTATACACATGGTTGTAATGAGGCTGGATGGCAAAGCCGTGGAGAGTGCAACCAGTTCTGAGGTTTCTACTGGTATGGGAGGGATGAAAACTATAGCCAGGCTGTATTTACCAGGATGCTGCATGAGACAGTAACAAGTTACTTTTTATACTCAAGTCTCTTAATCATTTTTGCGACATGATGATATGACTGAAGAAGCTAGAATAGCAGTGACTGGCAAAGAGTCATTCCAGGAGGAAACCTTCCCATGCCACTATGGGAGATGAACATTCATCCCCGAATGCTCCCAGCAACTGAGAAACCAACACCGCATGAGGCCCTGCCAAATTCTGACTGATGACTTTGGAATTATATAAGGGAGAACTTTGAGCTGGGGGAATTAGTACTGCCTTGTTGCACTCAGGATCAGTTCTAGAAGACAACAAGAGGTACTCTTATGTGTGGATGTCTTACCTGTCAAGGAACTTCAAAGTCTTGTTGTGTCAGAAGTTTCCCTAAGAAATGGCCGTAATAAGGACCATGGATTCGTCTACATTTTTGGAAAATTAGAGCTAGGTGTGGAGATCATAGCTATAATCCCAGGACTCAGGAAGTTGAAACATGACAGGAAGATTGTGAGTTTGAGACCAGTTTGGTCCATGGAGTAAGTTCCAAGCCAGCTTAGCCTGCAAGATAAGACAGTCTCAAAAAAAAAGGGGGGGGGGCAAGGCTGATTCCTTTCTCTGTCATCTTACTCAAGAATGGATTGTGAGTGTGATGCATGGTCCAAACCATTTTTCTTTCTATAGTTTCTCTCATAAAATGGTGAATGGGTAGAGCAACCTGGGTGAGGGGGAGACAGTACCATGACATCTCATGAACACGTTTCAAATGTAGTTTTGCATTTATGAAACACATACATGTATTACCTATTAAAAATAAACTGGAAGTGGTGGCTCCAATCTTCAATCCCAGCTACTCAAAGGATCAAGAGATAAGGAGGAGGATGGTTCCTAGACAGACCAAGGAAATAGCTAGTGAAAGCCCTATCAATTAATTAATTTATATTTTCTAAACTTCAGTAAGCCAGGTGTGGTGGGGCATGCCTATAATCCTATACATACAGGAGAAATAGCAGTAAGGTCAGATCCTCAGTCAAAAACATGAGATGCTATCTGAAAAATAACTAAAAGCAAAAAGGGTTAGGAGCACAGCTCCAGTAGGAGAGTACCTAAGTTCAAAATCCTAGTATTGCAAAAAAAAAATTTTAAAGGTAAATGAATAGAAAAATAGTTTCCAGGTTTGTTCTGAAGTCACTCAGGAAGACTTTGGAAAGGAGTTTGTTTTGTTTTTTTAATGTAATGCACTAGACATTGTTTGCCTAAAATAGCTTCTATAGAGAAAAAGGCCCCCAAGTGACTTTGCTGAGGCATCTAGTGAAATTGAAGTTTGGAAACTGTAAATTAGTTATCAGTAAAAGCTACCCTAATTGATTACCCTAAATGGTTGCTACAGGGCTCTCCTATGAGAGGAGAAGCTGCACTTTCGCTGGGTGGTCTGTTTCCTTGAATTTTGCAGAAGCAAATTACTCCTGTGGGAAGTAGGAACTGATCTCTAGGGAAAAGAAGAAACTGGTTTCAAAGAAGCTTTATCTCTTTTATGAAACAAATTACAAAAGTGTTTGTCAGATCGAAGAACAAGAGGGAAGCCAGGTGCTGACAAGACAAAACCAACAAAAACCCAAACACCTGTGTGTTGTAGTAAAAACAAATTAAATCTGAAGATACATTTTGTAGCTCCTTCCATTACAGTGATACATCCACATGCTTTGTTATTGACTGAGGACAGGTATCTATTATTGAGAGAATTCTTCCCCATACCCCTCATCCTAAAAGTGCCATGTTATATCATTTGTTTCTCTTTAGGAGAAACCACTGCATATTTACATGACATCCTTTTGGTGAATGGATTCAAAATGACAATGTAGATGTATACAGCTATCAAATATGGCAAGCATTTTCCCCCAGAACTTTACATCCCAGTGGGAGTCAAGTATTCTGTTGCTCACATGTTTATGATAGCTATGGAGGAAAACATTATTTTTAACAAGATGATCAAATATATATTTCAGGACATTTATCTCCATAATCCAAATATAAAGTGGGATGACATTATTGGACTGGATGCAGCCAAGCAGCTAGTCAAAGAAGCTGTTGTATATCCTATAAGGGTAAGGATGGGAAGGCCCTTCAGGGTTATTTCTGCTCATTATCTGTTACAGGATAAGCTGTATTTCACATCCTCATCAGGAAGGGAAAGGCAGGACAGTATATGGTTCTCAAGGTAGCTTTTATTTTTGGCATGTGTCTCATTTTGGTGAGGCTGGAGCATCAAGCCTGGTTCATTCCAGGCTATTATGTTTCATATGTTTCATGTGTCTGCTTAAAGGAATTACTTACAATCCAAGACTCCACCACTGTGTATATAATTGGTCAGCTACCTGATATGGGTTTGGAGTATCTTTTCTAGAAGTACACTTACTATGGTAGAAGTATTTATCATAGGAAAGGGACACACATTGTATCTGTAGATCTTCCCCACAACCCCACACTTAAAATTTACATGTGATTTGCAACCTTCGAAACATTGCCAAATCTCTACATAGATAGAAATCTAGGAAAAATGCCATCATGCATGTAAGCATTGTAGAGGTAAAAAAAAAGTAACCACCTATACTTTTTCTTAAAACTTTTCCTCTTTGAAGAAAAATTAAGAAAATTTAACTTAGATATGAATAGTTGTGAAAATGAAATAGGAACAAATAAGATATAACCAAAAGAGCAGACTTTAGGAAAAGGAAGACAAGAATCACACCCCAGGCTAGAAGTAATGCACCCATTACCTGATGAATGTAACTGTAACCCCTTTATATATTATCTCAAAAATAAAAAATAATCATACCCCTGGGTTGTGTTTTGCTCTGGTATGACTGGCTTGACTGTGCCAAGGGTATGTTCTCAGCTTCACATTGTTCTTTTTTCCCAAAGTATCCCCAGCTATTCACAGGAATTCTTTCTCCATGGAAAGGACTCCTGCTTTATGGCCCTCCAGGTAAATGTGTCTTTTGATTTGTATCTTGATGTAAGTGTGTGCAGAGATGAGTTGCTCACTTTCATTCTCACTTTGAGTGACTGCTTTTTCTTTCCCACGTGACACTGACTTCTCTATAAGTGGGGGAGTGCAATTTAAGCACTTGCTGCTATTTATCTTTCTGTGTCTCTAGGTACAGGAAAGACTTTATTGGCCAAAGCTGTGGCCACTGAATGCAAAACAACCTTCTTTAACATTTCTGCATCTACCATTGTCAGCAAATGGAGAGGAGATTCAGAGAAACTTGTCCGGGTAAGAATTTGTAATTTTGTGCCGCAGCGAACCGGGATTCCTGACCTTGGGGGTGAAAACTGGGAAAAGAAGACAAAAAAGATAGGGTCGGGAGGACTACAGCCTAAGTCAGCAGCCCAAAACTCTAGCTTAAGGCGAGTTTAAGACTATAGCCTAAGGCCGTGAGCTTAAGGCTGTAGCTTAGTTTATTTCAAGTTCCAGCCTTAAATACCTTTCTTAAAACCAGGACAAAGCCAGGGGTTACATTTGTACAAAACAGCGATCAAGTCGCAAATAGGTTAAATGAGAAGTGATTGACACAGCCCAAAATCATGATAACAGCTTACTTCCTTGTGTATTCAATTGTGCAGGTCCAAGGTCACTGACCCCACAGTTGGCCCCCCCAACAAAATTTTTTTTTTTAGTTGATGGCATTTGAGTTTGAACTCAGCCTTGAACTTGCTAGGTATGCCTTCTGTAATATCCAAGCCACTTTGGGGGGCCCTGAAACCCCCAGCAATAAAGTCACCAGTACCCAGTGAACTGAGCTTAAGCTTCTAAAAGTGAACACTACACACAGGTGATCATTACACCCAGCTGGCCATCACTGTATGCTGTCCAGTCAATAACCACATGCAGGTGGTTGAGTAGGTTAAGCTTTATTTTGTTTTTTTACAAAAACAATTTGGCAGCTAAGCCAAGTTATTACATACTCCATCACTTGTTCCACTTCCCCAGACCTTTCTGGGTTTTTTTGTATGTTTTGTTTTAGCTGTTTTTCAGATAAGGTATGGTGTTTTTGCCCCTGGGCTAGCCTGGTCCACTGTCCTTCAAGTCTGAGGAGGCAGAGGCTAGGATTACAGGCATAAACCCCATACCCAGCTCTTAAGTTTGGTTGTTTAAAGTAATCTTTATTTAAAGTAATGTTTTGGCAGAATGTAGTAGTACAGATTGTCATTAGACTTTGTTACAAGTCTATATATGCCAGATTTTATTCAGAATCTTGATTATCAAAAGCTGGGGAGATTGATTGGCTATCCTATATTATTATTAATCATGTTCTTATTAGAAAAACATCTTTCTTTGGAATTTTTTTCCATCAATCCTTCTTTTGATTCATGCAACTTAGGAATGAAAGCTGGAAAAAGTTGTCTATTTTCTCTAGTTCAGCATTCATTATTAAGCATGTGTAGCATATCCAACTAACATTTATTGAGAGACTGCTACTATATGCCAGGTCCTGGCATACCAGGCCAAGGAGGGATAAAGAGACTTGAAATTTAATTATTCTTTTGGTGGGTACTCTGAAACTTCTCCATAGACATTTATATCCAGGATTTGTTCCTTCCATGAAAGGTTGTTTCTATTTTAAAATATCTTATTTCTAGTCAACAATGTATTTTACATAAAAATTTTTACTGTATTATTTAGTCACTTTAAGAGAACACTTGTGTATGATTCAACATAAATTAGTCCTTCCTAGAAATGCTGATGAACTATTGCCTTCTGTAAGAATGATTGATAAGGAATCAGTACTAAGTGAATATAAAATGCTACATTAAAAAAGAAATTATCCTATTATTCTGAAGTTGCATTCCCTTGGATAACCCATTTCCAAATAATTTTGGCCTCTAAGGAAGTCAAATGGAATGGAATATTTTAAGAGGGTTAATAAATTAAATCAATTATTATATATTATTTTGACACATTCACATATGTATACAATTTGGGATATTGGGGAACAAACTCAGTCTTTCATATACTATGCAAGTGTTCTACTACTGAACTCTGTCATCAGCTATCACCCCAAACTCTCTCTCTCTCTCTCTCTCTCTCTCTCTCTCTCTCTCTCTCTCTATATATATATATATATATATATATATATACACATATATGTGTATATATATATATACAATTTCAAGTTATTTCAAATGTATGATTTTTATAAATTCTTATCATTTCTTTTTTGTTTTTGCCAGTCCTGTGCTTGAGCTCAGGGCCTGAGCATTGTCCTTGGGATTTCTCAAGGCTAGAGTTCTACCACTTGAGCCTCATCACCACTTCCAGCTTTTTTCTATGTGGTACTGAGGAATCAAACTCGGGTCTTCTGCATGCTAGGCAAGCATGCAACCACTAGGCCAAACTCCGGGCCAGTAATTCTTACCGTTTCTTCAAGATTATAATGTGTGAAAATATCCACTGATAACTACTTTTTGGTCACTATGTTGAACATAACTTGCTGCTAGGTCCAAAGATGAGGTTGGAATTTAGTTGCTCCTCTATTTGTGGTTCCCTGGGATTCTGGCTAGCCCAGTTTCAATGAACTAAAATTTACCTGACTATAATCCTTATCAGTCCCAGTCATTTCAGGAATGGAGTGGGAGGCAGTTATTTCATTTCTTTTCATTGAGTAACACAAAATCCTCAAAAGACATACCCAGAATTAGTTTAGGTTCATCTCCTGCCATGAAAAGTGATATTTAGAACTATGAGCTCAAGACATTGCAAAATACCCAGAGAAAGAACAGGTCATGTCTTCTGATCATGAAGGAACCATCTCTTTTCCTTTAAGAGTATTTTCTAGATCTGAGTAGATTCCTACTGGAAGATCTTGGTTATGCTATCAACCTTCTTCTTGTGAGGCTTTCAGAGAAGGAAAGTCTTTTAGGACCATCCCTTAAATCAGAGTACTTTTGTCTACTATCTATTTGTTCTTGTTTTTTTTTTTTTTTTTTTTTTGTATTCCAATTAAGGAGTTATTTATAGGGAACCATTGGTTCCTCCTCTCCCTCCCAGCCCCCATAATGCTCTTGCCTTTTAGGAGTCGCTGTATTGAATCGCTGAGTGATCTCTTTAGTAAATGCACATACCTGTCGATACTCACATCTTTCAACTCCCCTACCTCCAATGGTATGATTTAACTTCCTTCAAGCACCTCTGAATATTTTAGACTAATAATTCCAGAAGCACTCACCCAGAGTTCTGTTTATTCTCTGGGAGTGGAGAGAGAAATTTGGGCAATATGGAGACCTTGGTCCTAGCTGTGGTTCTTCCAACTGGTCTCCTGCACCTTCAAATATATATGTGGTTCGGATACTCTTCTTCATTTGGTAGATGGCTGCTGTTGTTATCACCTTCATTTCAGAGATACTTGGGCTTTCAGTTTGTGACAAGGCAGGGAGGTTAAATGGTTCCTAGCTAGGTGATCTCGATTGCATCTAAAAGACATTTGTAATGAGGGTCTCAGCCTTGTCTTCGTTGTTTCAGTTCATTAGAGTGAGCCAACTTGTTCCAATGAACCAGGACTCTGTGAAAGGGAATCACTGACACATGACCTTGGGTGTACCAAATTCAGAGCAGTGAGCAGGGAAGGTGAGGACTTTCCCACTTAGTGAGGGGGAAACTCCTGAGAAAGCAGTGCTCTAGCTGTTACCAGCGCTCGGCTCTTTTATTTGTTCCATGATTATGTGATACTTTGCTAGTGCTAAGTAACATGGAGAATGTCTCCCCGCCTCCACCCATGGCTATTAAATCTTTTATCTTCATTTCTAAATCACTACTGCTTTCTCTGATCAACCAGTGAAGAATTGTATATGGTGCCCAAGAGATCCACTGTAGGTTTAGGTTTAGGGTTTTTTTTGTTTTTGTTTTTTGTTTGTTTTTAGAATTTTGATTTTTATATATTCCTTTCTTTACCATCCCATCTGTCTTTAGAGCTCCTTATTTTGTTTTTGTATGTCTGTTCTCTTGCTGGTTGACTTCTTGTTCTTGTTCAGTCTACAAATTTCCTTTTCCTGGAATAAAAATCTTTATTCAGTCAAGAATTGTCTTCAAGAACCTGAGCCTACCAAGTATCAGGATTGAGGTGTGATGGGATCCCACGGAGTAATTTGCAAAGGAGGAGGGGGTAGCATTTTCAGCATTAGTGTACCCATAAGTAGATACATACAACCCTAAACCTGAAAATAAGTCTCACTGTCTCCAAAGAATAAGGAAAAAATATTATCACATGATTTTACATATTCTAAGGTTTTTTGTGGCCAAATAGAAGTTGTCATTGGCAGGATGGTTCCTGGGTTAACGAGCCAACTGGCAGCTTGGGAGCCAAGTTATATCTTCTGCTCTCCCATTTATGATTAGTAACCTTGAATTAACCACCTACTCGTCTCTGACTCTAATTTTATCAAGTGATAAATGGAAATAATTGGACCATCCAACCCCCTGGGGTGGTAGTAGGGAGAAATAATGGTAATGATTATAAAGTTACTGTGAAATAACAGAGAGTACAGAATGAATGCTTATTATTACAACCATTCTAAGCTTTGAATCTCTGTGAGTATCTGAGGAGTTTAAGTATATGGTGAAGAGATTAAATATGTGAATTTGAACATGTCTTTTGCTTTTTTCCATGTAGGTGCTATTTGAACTTGCCCACTATCATGCCCCTTCCACAATTTTCCTGGATGAGCTGGAGTCAGTGATGAGTCAGAGAGGCATGGCTCCTGGGTAACAGATTGTGTGTGCGTGTGTGTGTGTGTGTGTGTGTGTGTGTGTGTGTGAGAGAGAGAGAGAGAGAGAGAGAGAGAGAGAGAGAGAGAGAGAGAGAGAGAGAGAGAGAGAGTCATCATTTCTCCCCTTTTGTAAGTGTGTTTGATGGTCGGAAGCCCATCGACATTTACCAGCAGAATGAGCCTATTAATAAGCCCACAAATTTTCTGTAGACACATGGAAAGGTCTTTAAATTAGATCCTGTTAACTGAATAGCTGATTTAAGTAGTTTTTAGAACTGGAGGAAATGTCATTCTCCCTTCCCCCATCCCCACAGAATGGTTTTCAGGCCTGAAGATCACCCAGCCCCTGGATCCCAGGCTGCCCTAAGAGCCCGGCTGGCTTAAAATAGCTGCCTATGCCAGCCTTCTCTGGAGCCAGAGGGCTTCTAGTGGGGCCTGCGTGTACCCACTACGCCATGGTGATGGGCCAAGTCTCCATTTCACTCCCTATAACAGCCTTTGACAGTGTGTGAGGCCAGGAAAGCCCTTGCTTCTCTGGCATCAGGTTATGGCTCAGCATGTTGGATCTTAAATATGTCACATATGTTGTTTCTAAAGATTAAGTGTCAGCTAATGTCCCCAGTGGGAAGGGATTTTTCTCAGACTGTTAGAGGCCTATTTATGCTTTCAAAATGTCAACTAAGTTTTTCTTTTTGTCTGCTTCATTTTAAGATCAGTTTTCTCTTTTGGTCAGAAGTCTTTTTCCTTTGAGACTTAAAAAAAATTAAATTTGTTATCTTCAGCTTAAAAAAGATCTGTGAGAAATTTCAATATAGCTGCATTTATTAAACACCTTTAATGGTCTATATCAAGACAGAACTAATAGTAATAAAGAAAATAATTTGTTTATTAGAAATACAATTAGAATATACTCATTGGAAACCGTTTCCCCAGCAGGGAAAAACAAGCATGAGGATTCAACCATATTGGCAGGGATTTGTGTTGTTGATTCTAATGGCCTTGTCATGGCTAGTAAGTCCCAGGCTGCAGCCATCTGCCTCTATAACAACCCTAACAGGAATAGCCAGCTATATATCTATTTCCCCTGTAATGTCAGACCTCATTGTCCTGCCTGATGGTAGTGACCCATGTGCTGGTTTTCACCTTTGCTTTCCTTTGATGGGGTTTCCCACAGCTTTGATTGGGCTTTTTGGGGAGCTCTCCATTTACCATCCTGTGTACACTCCAAATTATGCTTCCATTTTCAAGTTTCTTGTCTGGAACTTGGAGCCTCTAGGTTAAGGAATAAGGGAAAATGTGGTGAAATCTTCTTGGACCTTCTTGATTAGAAGAATTATAGTTATAAAAAATGCTAAATTGACACAACTTTACTGTAAAAGACTCCTCTCTCAGGAAATGATAATTAAGTTCTACAAAGCCATCTACAGTTTGAGCACCCCCAATTTGAAAATCAAATTTAGAAAATTCTCCAAATTTTGTAATGTTTGAGCAATGACTGATGAAACACCACAAATGGGATATTTCACACCATCAAAGTTTGCTGCATGGATGAATTTTTTAAAAATATTAGGGAATTTGCTTTTATGTGTATAAAATATATATGAAATATACGTTAATTTCATATTTAGACTTGAGTCTCATTCCCCTAAATATATATTAGCAAATATTCCAAAGTTTGAAAAATTCTGAAATATGAAAAAACTTCAGGCCCCAAGCATTAAAGATCAGGAATACCCAATCTGAACCTAATTTGGGTTGCTACAATGTATGTGCACAGATGAGAAATTGAATGTCCTGTTGCCCAAGAAACACATTTATATTTAAATAAATCTATTCAAGTGAAGAGAAGGAGAGTCCATGTTGCTCATATTTAAACCTTTTGGACTCTCCAGGTCCAAATAGTTTGCTCCTGTCTTAGGTAAGGTTTGGCGGGCAAATTTGCATAGAAAATTGCTTCTAGTCTATTGTGCAAAGAAAGCACAGGTTCCATATCATTGTTTTGTCATCTCATTAGGAGAGAGTAGAACAGATGTTTGTCTCTTAAAAAATTAATTCTATCAATAATACTGAAAGATATGTGAAATTTCTGGGTTTTGAACTCAGGGGCTGGGCACTGTCCTTGAGACTCTTACGTGCTCAAGGTTAACACTACCACTGGAGCCACAGCCCCACTTCTGGCTGTTTTTAAAGTATTTTATTGGAGGTAAGAGTCTCAAGGACTTTCCTGCCACGGTTTCAGACTGTGATCCTCAGATTTCAGGCATATAGCTAGTGCCTTTTTTCTTTTTAAGTAGTAAATAATGCTGCAGATGGTCAGCTAGGTTATATTTGATCTATTGATGATGCTTCAGTTATTTTCTCACTCACTGAAAATCTTTGGTTTGCTTTTGAGTATCATTATTATATTTGCTTCTTCCTTTATATTATAATACCAACTTGTTTGTTTTCTCTATCTCTAGTAAGAATGGCTCTACTTACTATCAGTGACTCACTGGGTCATCGCTGCCACTCTTGTGTCTTGTCTCTCCTCTAGGGGAGAGCACGAAGGAAGCCTTCGAATGAAGACAGAGCTACTGGTGCAGATGGATGGTCTGGCACGCTCGGAAGATCTCGTGTTTGTCTTAGCAGCTTCTAACTTACCATGGTAAGAGATCAAGAGAGTACATGTTGAGTGCATTTTCATGAGCCACTAAGTACCCATCAAAATTTTATAGTAAGTATTTTATGCAAAGCCTAGTTGTCTGATGCTAGCCCTGGAAGATTAATTGAAGGCTTACTGTTTATGTCCCCAATTCTTGTTATCAGTGCCATGAAAGATTCTGCCTTAATGGAACACAGGCCAGGCCTACATCTTTAAGTATTGACAATATTTAAAATGTACACTTTTGAGCTTAAAGCTAAATTATCTACACTGAGTCATCTGTATCCACTGGTTCTGCATGCACAGAGCATTTGCATTGTGTTAGGTATTATAAAGTATTCCAGAGATGTGCAAGTTATATGTAAGTTCTATGCTGTTTCACATAAGGGACTTGAGTGCTCTCAAATTTTGGTATCCATGGGTAGGAGGGTCATAAAACCAAGCCAATGCCCCTTAGATATCAACAGGTGACTATACTATCTTTAAGTAGGGTGTTTACATAGAATATAAAATGTTTCCAGTCTCCAAGTCTCAAACAATATTCCAGAAATGAGATGCTTAGATTTTTATCAGTACTAAAATTAAACTTGTTTTTAAATTAGGAAGAAAATCTTTTTTAATGTTGCACAGTAAATAGAAATCTAAATAATCTCTAATTAAAAATATAATCTACTCTCTGAGTGTTTCATTCAAACTGTATTCCATAGTGGTTTAAAAACAATTCTAAAAGTAAATTGGGAAATAAGAGTTGTTGGCTAGGGAAAACTCTGTTTTCTACTTGGAAAACATATTTTAAAGTTACAATCCCTTTATAGTTCTGGAAATACTTTCTCATATAGTATTTTGGTAGAGGCACATGTAAAGCAGGAGGCAGATAATGGGAACAGTGTTCCTCCTATTTGCAGAGAAAGCCCAAGATCAAGAGAGGTCAAGCTACCCAAAGTCAACAGTAATCTGACTACAGAGCTGGAACTTGTGACTCTCTCATGCCTCCATTTCCCATCTCCCATCCTCATGCCATATATTTTTCCATCTCAGAGATGAAAAGAGAAAATTACTTTTTAGTGTGTTCTCTCTACAGTCTCAAACAAGACATCACTGAAATAAATACCAGACCTTCATTTCAAATCTGTTGTTTACAGAATATAAATGATTTAACCTGGCATGTTTAAAGGAGTTTTTTGTTTTGTTTTGCCAGTCCTGGGCTTGAGCACTGTCCTTGGACTTTCTCAAGGCTAGCACTCTACCACTTGAGCCTCAGCACCACTTCCAGCTTTTTGCTGTGTATGTGAGGTACCGAGGAATCGAACCCGAGTCTTTGTGCATGCTAGGCAAGCACTCTACCACTAGGCCAAACTCCCGGCCCTAAAGGAGTTTTTTGATTACTCCAAAGTAATCGACAATTTTCATTTTGAAGATTATGTTTAAAAAGTGTGTCAAAACTTTCCATTTTTAACATTGTGTATACAAACATGTTCACAAAGCCCAGCTTACCTACCGGTTGAGACGGGGTCTTGATAAATTTTTGCTTGAGTTGGCCTCAAACTTCAACTCAATATCACCTCTCTAGAAATTAGGATTAGAGATATAAGTCACCATGCCCAGCTTAAAGATTTGTCTATACTTATATCTATGAGTAGAATTATAGTCATCTAGTAAATGCTGAATCACTTGAGGGACTGCCAAACTGTTTTCCAAAGTGGCTGTACCATTTTACATTCCCACTAGCAACAAATGAGGATTCCATTTTCTCCATGTCCTCTCGAACACTTATTATCTGTAGTTTTGATTACAGAATAGTCATCCAAATAGATGATAAGTGGTATCTTGTGGTTTTGATTTGCATTACTTCTGTAATGACTAATGATACATTAAGCATCTTTCCATGTACTTATTGGCCAACTGCGTATTGTCTTTGGAGAAATGTTTTGTTTTTTTCAAATTTTTGTGCATGTAAAATAATCTTTTGTTGTTTCAAATTCTTTGTACATGTAAGAATTTCTTTTCATTAACAAATTAGACATATAAAAATGTATTTTAGGGGCTGGTAGTTTGGCCTAGTGGTAGAGTGATTGCCTGGCATGCATGAAGACCTAGGTTTGATTCCTTGGTAACCACATACATAGAAAAGCCAGAAGTGGTGCTGTGGCTCAACTGGCAGAGTGCTACCCTTGAAGAAAAAGCCCAAGGTCAGTGTTCAGGCCCTGAGTTCGAGCCCCAGGACTGGCAAAAAAAAAACAAAAAGAATACATCCTAAATACAAGTCTTCTAGCAGATACGTGACTTGTAAATATTTTCTTTGACTCTGCAGCTACTAATTGCTTCCATCTGTCAACCTAAGCAAGATACAGATTCTCCAAAGGCTGATATTTTCAGGAATGATAGAACATTACAATGGGAACATATGTGTCCCAGTAAATGTTGTACATTCAAGGAGGTTGAGGCAAGGGGATGATTTAAAAGATTTAAAAGATGAAGAGGATTACATGAGACTTCCCCCTCACCACCATGTTCTCAGACCTGGAGTTTGAACTCATGGCCTGGGTGCTGTTTCTGAGCTTCTTTATAGTCACTTTACAACTTGAGCCTCAGCACCACTTCCAGCCTTTTGTAATTAATTTATTGGAAATGAGAGTCTAACAGGCTTTCCTACCTCAGCTAGCTTCAAACTATGATCCTCAGATCTCAGCACCCTGAGTAGCTAGGATCATAGGCATGAGCCTATGATACAAGTAATGTTGCCCATAGGAATAATACAGATGTTCAAGGATAATAAAAAAAAGTCTGACACCAGTACAAGGTTCAATAAACAGCTGCTATTCAGACAGCCATGCAGAAGTATTCTCTGTGTATCATATTAGACTGTGCATTGCCTCAATATTGCCATAGCAGAAATAATTGCCTACCAACATTCATTCTTCCCCCTAATTTATTAATAGAATAATACTGTTGGTGTTCTCTTTCTTAGACCTTCTCATACCTTGCTTACTATTTGCACAAGATGCTGCGGATTCAATTTATATATTCTGCTCCTGATTTGCAAGCAGTCATTCATTCATGGAAGCCCAATTTCCTCTAGCAGGAAATGATATTCTATGATCATGATTTCATAATTAGGGGTGATCTTTGCTACTTGGCATTTTCATTGGACTTTCTTTTTGCCAGTCCTGGGGCTTAAACTCTGGGCCTGAGCACTGTCCTTGGGCTTTCTCAAGGCTAGCCCTCTGCCACTTGAGCCACAGCACCACTTTTGGCTTTTTCTGTGTATGTGGTACTAAGGAATCGAACCCAGGGCTTCATGTATGCTAGGCGAGCATTCTACCACTAGGCCACATTCCTGGTCTAAGCCAGGCATGGTGGCTAACCCTAGCTAACCCTCAGGAGGCTGAGATCTGAGGATCAAGCTGCAAAGCCAGCCCAGACACAAAAGAACCTGAGACTCTTATTTCCAGTTAACCTTTAGAAAATGGAAAGTGGGGCTTGGCTCAAGAGTAGGGTGGTAGCCTTGAGCTGAAGAGTTCAGGGACAGTGCCCAAGTCAAGTTCAAGCCCCATGACCCACTGGAAAAAAAAAAACTACTTTTAGAAAGAGACAGAAGCAGGATTATAGCTCAATGGTAGAATACTTGCCTAGTGTACTCAAAGCCCTGACTTTAATTCCCAATGATGCACAAAATTAATTAATAAATAAAGAGGCCTATAATGAACTCATGCTAGTATTTTACATTTAAAATGATAGGGTTTTATGTAAATTATATGACTTTATAAGTATCTTTTCTCTAATTAAAAATCTTTATTCCTAACAGCATGAATATAATTAATGTTCACTTTGGACATATATCTAATACTTGTATGTATAACTGAGTTCTTGTTATTAATTTAAATGCTCTCATGAGCAACATGGCCTCAATCTGGCCTACAGTGGAAGTTAATGCAAGATTCCTCCACTTCAGCACCAGTGACATTTGAGACAGATTGTTCTGTCACAGCACAATCCTGTAAGTTGTAGGATATGTGTGGTGTCCACCTAACAAGGTGCCAGTAGCATCACCAAATCCAGTTCCTAGATTATGACAACCAAAATATGCTGCAGACATTGTAGATACTCTGAGTGTTGAAATCACTCCTAACTGGTAATTATTAAATGAATAGAAGGACATGACTTAGAAACAAGCTGCCACATTTCACAACTAATTTTTTTTTTTTGAGAATGCTATACCCAGTGCAGATGGCTCACTCTGTGATCCTAGCTATTCAAGTGGCTGAGATCTGAGGGTACTGGTTCAAAACCAGCCTGGGCAGAAAAGTCTGTAAAATTCTTATCCAATGAACTACTCAGAAAAAGCCAGAAGTGGCACTGTGGCTAAAGCCACAGTGGTAGAGCATTAGCCTTGAGCACAAAAAGGGTCAGGGACAGCACCCAAGCCCTGAGTTCAAGCCCTAGGACCAGAAAAAAAAACATATTGTAAAACAACTGAACTTGCTCTTCTTATACAGAAGGTGGCATATTCTATAAATCATTCTGTATCTTGATTTTTTTCTCTTATCAAAATATCAAAATGATCTGGAGATTTTTCTCATATAAGTAAATAAGTTCTTTATAATTCCTTGTACAGCTACATAGTAGTGTTCCATGTTGTACGAATGATAATTTACCCCAATGATGGACATCTGCATTATTCCCACTCTTCTGTTAGTAAAAATAAAGCTGTAGTGAGTAGCAGCATGTTTATATTTCTTTATGTACTTTCCAGAGTTTCTTTGGGGCAGGTTCCTAGATGTAGCATTGGTGAGTCAGAGGATTAATGTGTATGGAACTTTAGGATGAAAGTTTTCAAAGATACCTCCACAAACCTTGTGTCATTGTGCATTCTGAGTAATGTCCTGCTTTCATTACTTAACATTAAAGTAAGAACATTTCTATTATTGTTAAATAATTCTTGAACATTGGATTTTGTAATAGATGTCCAAGATTCTCACAGTGACTCTACCAGTCTATATAAAGCTCTTGTTTCCATATCCTGGAGGTCCTTTCATTTAGCCTCATCCTATATGGACTTATGTATCTAGGTTTTGTGCTATTGTAATCCTCTGCTAAGAGAGTCCTAGGTGTGTACTAATTATTACAAATGAGGGAAACCATTGAGGCTATTCTACCACAGTCTAATCCTTCCTGTTGATCAGATAAAAAACTTCCAACCTTCATTATAAATAAAACTAAAATGAAACTTCCTTGCATTAAAACCCTGAGATGAAGTTGTGACTATTTTCTTGAGACATCTGACTAGAGATTAAATCACTGAATGAAAGGATTTAGATGGGTTTTGAGTGTCTTGAGATCCATTGATAAAGTTCTGTAAGGAAATAATATTCACTAAAGAATGAATATTCTTTATCAGGAAAAGTGAGACATATTTTCTTGGCTTCAGCAGCTTAGGTAAGGGGAGATAATTATATATTCAAGCATTTTTGTCCTTCTAGAGGAAATCCTTAGACCAAACAACTATGCAAAGACCCAGGTCTAGAATCTCCAGTACTTTACAGTTAGCTGTGTTTTTCATGTATACCATCTTTTGGATGCTATTCTGTACTGCTTTCCACGTATACTTTTCCCTGACATATCCATTCTGTCTCCAAGGGGGAAGTTAGTTGTATTATTCCAGCAAGGAGATGATAGCTTTTGCTTAACCAGCACTTCTTTTCTAAAGATGCCTTTCCTGGTTTACAGCATCACAGAAAGGGCAAGAATAAAGTGAGAAATAGCTCATTTGTGTCATCTGACATGTAACTAAACAAAGATAGTATAGCAAATGCTGCATCTCTAATATTATTACTTTAAGTAATACCTGTGTAAGAAATATAGTGAGTACAATTAGGGCTAATTTGACTCATTTTTGTTGCTGAGTGTTCACAAGCTCAGGCTCAGGAGTCCAGAAGGAACAAATTGCTGAATGGGGCTATTAAGAAAATTTCTGTTTTTCAATGTCTATTTTAACTCAATGATAGTTTGTTCAAATAAAGTGTGAAGACTGTGTGAAAAAATGTTCTTACTGCCTGTAAAAGAGCTAGAAACTTTTAATGAAAACGAAGGAAGCTTACAAATCAAATGCTTTATACCGCTAAGTTGTGGATTAAAAAAAAAAAAAGGACAACTTCCTTCTAACGTTAGAATGAATCCTAAGAGCCAAAAGATTGTTGCACAGGAGTGAGATTGTCTTGACTGGTTGTTGGCAGCAGTCGGAACATGCGCAGTGAGCTGTCTGTACCATTTCCTCCTGACTGCTGTTTCCTTTCCAGCCACATTTGACAGACCTTGAAGCACTCACTGTCCTGTCTGCTTTTCCATCTTTTATATAAGCTGACTTGGGTAAACATTATGCACCTAGTGGTCCAGTATGCTTCAGAAGTGATTTGACTAGTTTTCCCTATAGCTGGTGCAGTGTCCAGAGCTCAGCTATGGAAAGACAGTGGGTGAGTTGTCTAGAGATGGAGGAAAACATCTACAGGTAATAAACAAGATATGATTGACAAGTAAGGAAACAAGAGAGAAAATTATGAGTGGTTGACTGGACTAACCAGATAGGTGATGGACCAGATGGAAAACTTGTTAAAAGTTTGGGTAGTGTCTGCATTCAACCAAGAACACCTTTCTGTTACAACCTTCCTCTGCCAGACTTACTACTGCAAGGGGAGGGGACATCATTGGCTAGTTGCTTTGACTTAGCAGATGAGAAGGCAGGAAGCAGGCTCTCTTCTAGGTCACATGAATTTACTCTTGTTCCCAGTATGTGTAAAGGGACCACAATGACTCTCCAGATTGCTTTTATCCCAACATTCCCATCTCAGCCCATTCACATTTATCCCCTTGACTTGAGGATGGAAAAAGTAATTTCAGGGACATGGTAGTTGATACTGACTCTTTTTCTTAGGGATCAGAGAACTTCTTAATGTCTCCACAAAGGCATTGTCTGGGGATGTAATTCAAGTGATAGAGTACTTCTCTAGAAAATAGAAGGGTTAGGAGGTATTAGAAACAGCTCAGGATGTTGGATTGTCACTTAGGAGTGAGGATACCAACTTGAAATCATCAAGGCAAAGTTTGCATCTGCAGAAGGGTGTGCCATCAGCCAAAAATCTAGGATGCAAGCACACAGAGCAGGCAAGCAGCTCCCTTTTTATCCTTAACCCAGCAGGCTCCACCTCTTTGCTTAGACTGGCTGAGCTCAGGTTCAAAGTTTGCAATAAACAAGTGGCTTCACTATCAAGAAGTAATTAAAAGCCAAATAGCTTCTAACAGGACCCAAAGTGCTCAGGAAAGAGATGTATGTCTAACTAACCAAGGCCAAGACATCTGGCCAAAGCAAGAACTTTTCAGAAAAGCACTTGTCTCAAACTGAACAGAAAGGAAGCAAACTACTTTGATAGAAAAGAGGCTGTTTGGGGGCCGGGAGTTTGGCCTAGTGGTAGAGTGCTCGCCTACCATGCACGAAGACCCAGGTTTGATTCCTCGGTACCACATACACAGAAAAGAGCCAGAAATGGTGCTGGGGTTCAAGTGCTTCAAGTGGTAGAGCTCTAGCCTTGAGAAAGTCCAAGGACAGTGCTCAGGCCCTGAGCTCAAGCCCAAGATTGGCAAAAAAAAAAAAAAGAGGCTATTCACACAGAAGGAGATAGGAGGATGAATTTGAGGTCAACAAGAGTCAAGTTTTGTAAACAAAATATAAACAAAAGGATCTTAGTGTGGCCGAAGAGGTAGAGCACTGGCCTAGCATGCCCAAGACCATGGGGTTTATCCCTTGCATGGGCTATGTTCTGTGTATGTATGTTGGGATGGCATTGTGCATGTGACTCTCCAAAAATAAGATAGGATAGAGCATACTTCCCACACTTATCTGACCCTAGAATCTTTTGCAAACCTATTATATCCCTTATAAAATTCCACTGTGTGTTGGGGGGGATGGGTATCATTTGACTTTTCCTGAAGAGTTTTTAATATGGTCCTTCTATTGCTACGACTCAACTTCCAGCTTGGCTCCATGAACACAAAAAGAGTGTGTGTGTGTGTGTGTGTGTGATGTTTAGCTGGATTAGAACATATTATTTTAAATTTTATTGTCAGGGTTATGTACAGAAAGGGTTAGAGTTACATACATAAGGTAGTGAGTACATTTCTTCTCCAACATTGTTACCCCCTCCCACATTTTTCTCCCGCTTCCCCTCCCTCCTTCATTCCTCTCACCCCGCCAGGATTAGAATGTATTATTAGAAAGATTTTCTGTCCTATAGATTTCTTTCCAGTTTTGTGGTTAGGTTGAATAAGCTTTTCTGGGGACATTCCTGTCTGTGCACATTTATAATTCCAAGTTACAGGCATCTCCAATGCTCATCAGGATAGAGAGGAAATAAAATGAAAATCCAAGTCCCTGCAGCTTTTCTCTATTACTTAGAACTAATAATGACTATAAAATACTAACTTTTAACAAAGCAGATTTATTTCATAATTCCAGAACTTCAAGCAAGGAATTAGGTCATTTTGCACAAAAACACTTCACTTAGATCTGTTGACCCATCTATCTGCATAGGATTGCTTGAACAACTATTGAATATTCTTTTTGATGAAGGGAGGAATAATCCAATGACCCATAACCCTTGGCATCTGGAAACTAATCACCAGGCCAGTGCATAAGATAAAAATGGCTGGCTTTGAGCTGGGTTACTACCAGCGTCAGGAGAATGCTACACACAATAAGCAGAGTTAAATTATATAGGGAAGAGAGGCAATTTTGATACCAGGCAGTAAAATGAAATATCAGCCTTTATTTTTACAGGCCTTTACTCTGAGATTGTTAAAAAAGATTTTACTTTTAGTGGACAAGGTGGGTGTTCCACATAAAAAATGAAACCTAAATCTGAACAAAGATGGCAAGAAGACGACTTAGGGCAGAGCAGTTTGGCTCAAGTAGAAACTGAGAGAATGGGGACTCTCAAGCAGTGCTTCCTGAGGAAGACAAAATACCCCTCAATGCTTTTGTCACCTCACCCCCACTATCTACCAAGGAATGTGCAGTTCCTCAGTCTGCTGCTCAGGTATCGTCAAGGTTGTGGTTGGACAGCTGGGACTTTGCTTGTAAATCCAAATCTTGCTTCTTCCTTTCCATGCTGAAGTAGTAACATTGTCATTATTGAAGGAACAAATCCAATTTTTTTGATTATTCATTAAAATGTTGGAATGAGTGTTGTTTCAACAGGGGGTGCTGCTCAAAGGCTAAAAAAGGCATCTGGAGGTCTGGTTCAGGTGGTGGGCCATCAGAAACCTGGGCCTTGTGAGCTGTGTAAGTCTGTGATGAGGCCAGGTGTGCTGCATCTTCTGTGGAGCAGTGGCAGAGCTGTGAATCAGAGTGGAGCAGGATCTGAGGTCTACGAGCCTTCACTGTGATTCACATGACTGCTGGTGCCTCACTCTTGCTGTTTCTGCTTTTGACCTCTTCCTTCTGAAGGGAGTTGTGAGAACAGAACAACCACTATAAAAAGAAAAGTGTGGGAGTGAGGGGTTGCCACAAGTTACACTTTTTATATAAATATATTAGCATAAAGAATGATTTCTGGGCACATTCCATTTGTCCTTTGTTTCCTCCCTTGTTTGATTTTATTATTATTGATGTCATTAAAAGTACATTCATCTGGCCTGGCTGTCAGAGAATTGCACTTATTTTGTGCCCACAAGCAGTTTTGAGGTATATCTCTTGCTTTAGGGCATTAATTGATCAATAACGACATTTGTAGTGAAGAATTGCCTCCCTCCCTGTCCCCCCCATGACTCTATTATTCTAGAGTATTATGATCTTCCTATAAAAAAGTCATTGAATGGGGTAGAGACAAGAAGTAGGGGCGTCCAAATTGACAACTTCAGATACTCTTTGCTGTTAGTTTTGCCTCCTGGCTAAGATAGCTTCCAGCTTCTTCTAAAGGCTGAACTGCTTGTCTTCAGCTCTGGGCACAGGGGGTGCTGGGCTATTACCTCCCTCATCACCCACAATACGCTCCTGTCTTTCTGCATTTGACCCTCTTACTCTTACAGCCCTTTGATTTTGTTTCTTCTCTCTCTTTGGAGAAAAGCCTCCAGTGTTTGCCTGGTAAAGTCTGGGTAAGAAATTTTCTTTAGGCTTTTGATGTTGAAAAACACTGATAAAAATGTTAAGGAAGAGATTATCTCAAAAACCAAACCAGGCTGGGTTTCAGTGGCACAAATCTGTAGGCCTATTTGTTCAAGAGTCTAAGATCTGAGTATCAAGGTTGGAAAGTCTATGAGACTCTTATAGCTAATTAAACACTAAAAAGCTGGATGTGGAGCTATGGCTCAAGTGGTATGGCACTAGCCCTGGGCAAAGAAAAAACTCAGGGACTGTGCCCAGGCCCTGAGTTCAATCTTTGTACCAGCACACATACCCCTCACACACACCCACACACACTCCACATACTACTAAGAATAAATAGAAAATAAAATTGGGTATCACAGTGGCTCATGCTTGTAATTGTAGCTACACAGGAGGCCGAAATCCAGAGGATCACAGTTTTGATGCCAGCTGTGAACAGAAAAGTCCACTCGATTCTATCTCTGGCCAAAAGCCAGACTGGAGATATGGGCCAAGAGTAGAGCACCAGCTGGGCAAGCATGAGGGCCCTCGAGTTGAAATGCTAATATCGTCACATACAACATGATATATTAAACAGATGGGACAAAATGTTAACTGTGTATGGACAGCCATTGTTTTATTCTGTTTGTTTGAAACTTTCATATTAAGATATTTATGAAAATAGGCTGCAGATGTGAAATTGCATGACCCTGGCCAACAGAAGCACAGATGAATGTCTCAAAGGCTCACACTGGGTACCCAGCTTTCTAGAGCAATAGGGTGAGATGGTCATTCATTCCAGATAGGATGAGATTTTCAGAAAAGGTAATGCACCTCCCAGAGTGCCTAAATTATGGTCAGAAACAATATACTTCCTGGCAAGATGAGAGTAATATTTGTTATAGCAGCAATGACAATGCATGTGTTTAGTTATTCTTAATTGGGTCCCTCTACCACTTGTTCTTACCTAAAATGATGTCCTGCATATAAGGAGTGTTGAAGGACTTTCCTTCCTCTTTACTTTGCTTCTTTCCTCTCACTTTCTCTTTGCTTTCTTATGCCAATTCTTTCTTTAAACATCATGGAGCAATTATCCTGTCCACTCTAGTAGTAACAGTTAAAATGCAGACTTGCTTCTAAATTGTTCTTAAAATGTAGGCGTTTAAGCTCTGTACTTGTTGCTCTGGCCTAGGTTCTCTTGTTGTTTTCAGGGAGCTCGACTGTGCCATGTTACGGCGACTGGAGAAGAGGATTCTGGTTGATCTCCCTAACCGAGTGGCCAGGGAGGCCATGATCCACCACTGGCTTCCCCCTGTGAGCAACAGTCAGGCCCTAGAGCTGCGGACAGAGCTGGAGTATGATGTCCTAAGCCAGGTGGGGCTGACCTGGAGGGAGTCACGTGTGAACCACTGGTCCAGCACCTGACTGTCTAACACAGGGTTTTATAAGGAGCTCCTTCCTTAACACTAGAATATTTATATATGCCAAGCTGGCTCAGCAGTACAGTGTCAGAATGAATTCCTGGTCACTTGAAAGCCTTCCAACAGGAACAACACGAGCTGGTTTAGATGCAGAGAATCTTGTGGGCAGATCCTGATTATTGCTTATTAGCTGTGAGAGCTCATAGATGTTACTCACTGAGCTTCATCTTCTCTAGTTGTAATGTAAGCCAACAGAAAAGCTTGAGGTTCATGTCTGTTTACCCTCATTAAATACCCGTATGTAGTTCTAGAACATGTTATTTGCTTAGGGTGTTATTCTGTTTAGGAGCCTCAAAAGCAGGGATGGTTTGACTTATAAAACCAAGTTGTCAGTCAGAGGTCAATGACTCATGTAGGTAAGGCTAACTACTCTGGAGGCTAAGATCTATGAAACAAGGTTCAAAGCCCTGCGAGCTTCAAGTTCCTAAGACTCTTATTTCCAATTAGCCACCAAAGAGTAGAGCTCTACCTCAAGTGGTAGAGTGCCAAGCCTTGAGGGAAAAAGCTAAGGGATAGCACCCAGGTCCTGAGTTTAAGCCCTACTACCCAGCACAAAAAAACCAAAACAATCCAAGTGTCTGCCAAATTTTTTTTTTCTTTCGATTTGGGTGCAAGGACTCTACTAGTCTGACTTGAGTAGTCCAGTCCTCTGCTGGCATCTTCCACATTTGGATGTCATGAGGATCACTTCTCGGCTATCTCAAGGCAACCATACTTTTTAGCAGCATCTGTCCCTCCAGCATTACATAGCTGGGAACCTCTGCCACTGTCTGGGAGTGATAGTGATAGAACCTAAGTCAGGGTGTTGCTTGTAACGGCTACGATCATTCCTTCTGCTGACTAATGGCTGGGCTGGTGGCTCTTTCAGGAGACAGAGGGCTACTCGGGCTCTGACATTAAGCTGGTCTGCAGGGAAGCAGCCATGAGGCCTGTGAGGAAGATCTTCAGCACACTTGAAAAATACCAGTCAGGTACATTTGGCATTTGTGTTTAAAAAAAAAAATCCAACTCTCACCAGCAGATGGAGCCAGACACCTGTTTTGTGGCAGCCTTTACACTTGCAAGGAGCTTTCTGGTCACATCTAGTGCACATAGCCTCTCTCCACCCGTGTTTTGGATACACACATTGTCTACAGTTCTGGCTTTTATTTTCCCAGATGGGTTGGATCCAGTTGAGGCACTATATAAATATTAAATAATAGTTTGATGATGATACATTTAAGTACTTCGTGTGGGGGGAGTCTAGGCTGCAGGGGCTGGCTCTGTTGCACATTAAAGAATTTCTTCTATAGACTTCTTTCATTTTTCCTCTATGCTGCATGAACCATTAAGAATGCTGCATTATGCATTGCCTTGAAATAAATTCAATTAGTCTTTCAGGATCATTGATCACTTTGGCGGTTGATTGTTGTGCTGTGTTTGTTGTTTGTATCTAGAAAACAAAAATTTTCCTGGGATCCATTTGGATACAGTGACCACAGAGGACTTTCTGGATGTGCTAGCTCACACCAAGCCATCAGCAAAGAATCTGACTGGGAGATACACAGCCTGGCAAAAAGAGTTTGAATCTGTTTGAAACTACACTTATCCTGACCTGGCCAGAGATATTTGCATAAGTTGGAGAAGATTGTGATTGGAATGGAAAAGACATTATTTTTTGACACTGGATTAATTTGGACAACTGTTATTTGGGAAACATGGGATGTTTTTATTCATATTTTATCATAGATATCAGCAACATATTGATGATTTCAGCTCCGTGTATGTGTTCATAAGGTTAAGCAATAGGCTTTTTTTTCATGATTAAGACTCTATAAAATTCTGACTGTAGTGTTCCTTGTCTGTGAGCTGCTTTCTTCAGTTTGAAGGTAAAATAAGTATCTACTCTTTTTTTCCTTGCAGTCATCATTCTCTAAATGGCCAAGCATATCAGATGAACATTCTCCTTTTGAGTCCGGGAGTTTGACCTAGTGGTAAAGTGCTTGCCTAGCATGCATGAAGACCTGGGTTTGATTCCTCAGTACCACATACATAGAAAAAGGCCAGAAGTGGTGCTGTGGCTCAAGGCCCAGGACTGGCAAAGAATAAAATAAGAGAAATAAATAAAGAAGTTACAAATGCACATGATTAACCAGACATGTAAGTGACAAGAAGTATGGTAATTTTGAAGATGGACAACAGGTGGAAGCTGGGCAAGGTAGGACATACCTATAGTCCCATCACTCAAGAGGCACTACTTCTGGCTTTTTTCTATATATGTGATTCCAAGGAATTGCACATGGGCCTTTCTGCATGCTAGGCAAGCAATCTACCATTAGGCCAAAATCCTGGCCCACATTTCTCTTATTTTAATGAGGCTTCGAAGAGACCAAATAGCACGTAATAGGATTATTTATTATAGTCTCTGTAGCTATTTTTAGGTAGAGTAAAAGAATATTCAAATTTAAATAGGAACTTGGACATTTAATAGTCTTGGGTAAACTTTAACTTAACCCAACCTGTAGTATTTTCTTCTAAAGCTAAGGTCACAATCCAAACTTCTTTACAAATAAGGAAATTGATGCCAAATAAGTCAACTAAGCTGGGCATAGGACCAGGCTGAGGTGGGGACAAGTGAAGTCAAGAGGGCCAGATTCAGCTGTGACTCTGCCCCGGGTGAATGCTGGGTGCTTGTTTTCCTAGAAAACCCAGCAATTCATTTGCAGTCAAACTTCCTGATTCTGGTTCTCAAAAGGTTAACTGCCTGTGGAAGTCACATGTTTTGTTCTCAGGTGTCATTTAGATCACCCAGAAGCCATACCTGTTGGATCATACTTACCTTCAGTAGGTCCAACTTCACTTTTACTGAATTATTCGTCACTTAGACTGGTCTCTCTTTTTGCATTAGATGCTGTGTGTATGCCTGTCTACCCTCCTCCAATATAAGCTACATGACTGAGGGAACATTTTAAAAATGTTCCCAAGCTTCAGGCTTCATTCATGGTGACTGTTGTTGTCAAGCACTTAGCATACTGCACGTGGTTTTATCCCTACACTGTTATTTGTGTGTTCAAAAGGATGTTTTTATATGCTTCAATTTCACAGCTAGGGCGTATGTGTCATGGAAGTCAGAGCTACATTTTCACTGTCTTCCTTGTTTTAGCCACAGTAAGCATTTGATAAATTTGATTTTATCAGACCTATCAGCCAATGAAGCAGCTTAGATATATATGACATAAAGGACTGGGAAAAGGTATTCAAAAGTGCTTGAGATGGTAGTTTGTACTATGATAAATTATTTCTAGTGCTCTGGTACCTCATTACTGCCCCTTAAAGATCACAACATGCTCTCTGATACTACATCTTGATGGCTGGGATCATAAAACAAATCAGCAAGGGTCTTGTGTATTTATGCTGGAAAAGGCCTTTGTGACTCAGGGCAAATAAATGTGTTAATGCAAATAGCCCTACACAAATGATTGCTAATATGAAAAGGGATTACTACCAGAGGCAGTGTTCTAGTGAAATAGATTAATGCAGTTTTAATAATTATTTATCATAGACACTGAAGGAATTTAGTTTCATCCTACAATGATCCAAGACAAAACAAACACAATAAATGTGAATGTGTTTTTAACTTCCCTGTCCCAACAGATTCCTAGAGTTCTAACATGTGGATTTAAAGGTGAAGCAACAACACAATCACTGCAAGATTTCTGACATCAGGCTACAGGCAGAGTAGTGGAACCATCATTTAAAGTAGGGTGACCACCCTTTCCTTGTCTTGCCACTGTGATCAGCTCTGGCAGATGGCAGGCAGGTAGGGCTACTGCCCAACTGTAGCTAACACTGGAGGTGTTACCACATGATAGTGGGGGCACCATGTGCCTGGGCTGGATCAGCTCCTCCACACTGCACAGGCGCCAGCTCACGGCAGTGCTCCATAGCTGTCTCCTGCCTATGAGCTTCTCACAGCCTTTCAAATGCCAAGGTGTCAGTCCCTTCTCCGGTCCAGACAGGATCATAGTACCTGCTGCAAACACTGCCTTTAGGTCAGTGCCATGGATAACCCTTTAATTATAGGATAGCTGAAGGAAGTCTACACTTCTTCCATGAGGACCTCCGTGAGGTCCAAAGTCAATTAAGACTGCTATTTACTCAAGTGGTTATAGCAACTTTGATCTAAAATAAATTTTTTTTTAAAACAATTGCTGGTTTAGGGGCCTCCAGCCACATTACCAGCCCCATTTCCTTTAGAGTACCAGATGCATCATTTTCCACTCTCTAATGGGCTTCCCCTTTAGATATCTTTAAGGCAACATTGAAACTGAATCACTATTTTTCCTTTCTCCTGACACCTATGCCTTCTAGCATTAAATTCTTATAATATTTACATTAGGTCTTTGGGCTCAATCACCATCTGAGGGTCTGTGTTGCAGCAGACATTAAGAAAAAAAAAGACCCAGTCCTGATTGGTGGGGCAAAGTGAATAAAGGCCACCTCTGCCTGTGTTCAGGCAGGGAGGACCTTAGAGGGGACTTGGGAGCTGAGCATTCTGGGTAGGGTGAAGTCTGTGAACTCTCATTCTTCAGTTGGAAAATCCCTGAGCTAAAATAAAAACTCTTCTTACACGCTTGTTTCCCACAGACTCCTGGGTTAACACGGCAGTTAGCAGGAAGTAACTAGTGAACATATAATTCCTGGGCAAGGAATCGTTACTAGGCACTCAAATTGCAGACCAAAGTTGAAAGAGGTCCATTCACCAGGCAGTGCTTCTTTCTCCTTATATACAGCTTCATCCTGACAAAGTATTAAGAGAGTACAGGATCTCCCAATTTTATAAAGGTGTTCTCCACAACGGTCTGTTCTAGAATTCCTCGTCTAAGTACTTACTATATGGCTCATGAATCTAAGGTGCCCATGGGGTTAACAGTCCAGGAGCCCTGCTCTTGTTCCCAGTGAGAAAGTGTCATGGCACCAGCAGCTCACTCTCAGCCACTCTCCTGCACCCTTCCTACCTGGGGGTGGGGGTCATGCCACATCTGTCTGCCCTCTAGGACATGTAGGTACTATGCTGGAACATTTTCAAAATCAAGACTGCCACATACTTAGCTTTTTTCACCAAACCACCCCTTATTTAGCTGTGTTCCCTCCCCATCCAAGACCCAACTGATCTCTAAACAAGCATCAAACCTGAAGCTCATTAACATGAGTGTGCTTCAATAAGGTGAACTCTACAATGATGTACAATTACACTCTAATAATTCAATGCCCAAGAGCCCTGTAAAACAATTGCCGAGGCCCAAGATTATCACAGTATGCAAATGCACGAGGAAAATCATTACCTACTCAGTCCCCTTCATTTGGGCGGGTGCAATGTCAGAATAATCCATGCTGCAAGACGAGATTTCATTTTACAGCTGTAGTAACCAAGTACATAAAAGCCTGAATCTGTCCCAATAGTTTCTAAGAGATTTTTCCCATAGTGTCAGAGGCAAAAATAATGAAATCTTGCAAATGTACAGTTAATAGGACCCTAGTGGACTCTAACTTGAAAAATGCATGGTCTATAAGACATTAAAGGCTTGATTTTAGTTTCTGCGCGGTTCCTGTTAATAACAATGTCTAATTAAAACATCTGTAAAATACTGATAGTTTTAATTTTACATAAAATTTCCAAAACAACTGTTACGGAGTATAATAGGTATCCGCAATGAATAGGTTATTAATGGAAATATTATTTTAAATTAAAATCGGTTTCTAAATTTAAATTAGTCATCTCTGGCTAATGAAGAGAAAGGAAGTCACCCGTGCTGGGAATACAACTGAAAGTCTCATTTTCAACATCTGTTAAAGCCACTTCACTGGATCACTTGTGCTGAAGGATACTTCATTTTGTTGCCTTGGTATGGTGCTCCACTTGGCACTTCTGCTCAGTTTCACAGTGGAACTCAGTATTAAAACAAGAGCCTAGTACCTCTGTCAACTCATCACTTTATGATCCAACAACCACATTCAACGCTATTCAGACCAATTTCTCCTCTTAAGCTCCACAGAGGTGACTGCAGGATCTTCTCCCTCCCTGCCTTTGGAAACTGATGAATATTTGAAAAGGAACAGCACAAATTCTCAGCTTGCCCTTTCTTTGCATCTCATCTTCTTTTACAGTCTATAACAAAGGGATTCACAAGGCTTAATTCGGGATGCAACTCAATACCTTTCTTTCTAATCAATGTATAAAATGAAACAGGGTTAAAACTAGATCAGCACTGGGCGGTCTATGCTGATGCTGGACTAAGAAGTCCCTTCCAGACAACAGAAGCTGGGTCTCTAGGCGCCTCACATACACTTCATAGTTCAGAGCAGATGCTGCAGAATGTGGTCCACAGCCTGAGGGAAGCTCTCACAAGTCAGGTAGGGAGGTGGGTTAATTTTTTCTTCATCTGCTGTTCGGTATTTCCCTGAAAGGAAGGTAAATCCAATGAACAAAGATGACCACTAGAAAGCAAAGTTGACCACACCTAGAAGAACCGGGCTGGCACAGCACCACCCTTACAACTATACCAAATGAAGAGCTTGCCACTCCCAAAGCTGACACCATACAAGTCCAGTCTGGGTGGTTGGTATACATACATTTTTACTTGTGTGAGCTAAAGAAGGGAAATGTCCATAGGCACAATACTCACAAGCAAAAATAATTATTTGGGGTTCGTCTCCATGATCAGAAGATAAAGTTGGGAAGGGCAAGAAATCAAAAACGAAGAACAGAGGAGGTTGATGAGCAAGACTGACTTCTATCATGTTTCCTCTTTTTGCTTTACATCACAGGACAGTAATACTGTTCCTGTGTACATCATGATCATTTTGATGAAGAAAGTTTTTTTTTTTTAATTACTGTTTTCATTCTGGAGTAACTGTCTGCAAGGCTCCAATGGCTTAGGTCTTGTCAAATGTTTTTCTTTTTCTTTTTTTTTTTGCCAGTCCTGGGCTTGGGCTCAGGGCCTGAGCACTGTGCTTGGACTTTCTCATGGCTTAGCACTCTACCACTTCAGCCTCAGCACCACTTCCAGCTTTTTTTTCTATGTATGTGGTACCGAGGAATCAAACCCGGGTCTTCGTGCATGCTAGGCAAGCACTCTACCACTAGGCCAAACTCCCGGCCCCCTTGTCAAATGTTTCTTATTCAACTGTAGCTTATTTATATTTTCAAAGCAGTTTGAATACAATCACGTTATCTTGAGTACATGCCATAGTCACTTTCTCTAAAAGTTTCCCTATAGTAACTCTTCTTTGACTTTGTTTTGATCGTAGCTAGTCAGCACAGAGCTGGACCAACATTGAAGACACAAAATCCATACAGTACAGCCATAATACTGAATCCTCTTCAAGAAGAAGTGAAGTTCCTTTCCCCATCAAGAATGACTATCTGTGGGGAAGTGCTATAATACTTCTATCTCTGGTCTTTCAAGGTTTGTGCAGTGTAGGCATTCCACCATTGTTTCTTTCCTATAATCCTAATCTGATTTTATTTTTGCTTCTTGATGGAAAGAGAACCAAAGTGCTCCTACCAGTTTGGCAAAAGCTGCTGTTTGTGCAATTGTGAACTCTACCATTCAGTTTTTGAAAAGGCATACAAAGAAGATACGTACCAGTTTTAACTAAGATGCCCAGCATACCAGCATTCTGGGCCCCGCCAACGTCATCCCTGCAATCCTGTAAAAGCATAGAAAGGGTGCTTAGTATAGGGCTTTTCCATCTGTTTACCAACAAACCTTACCAATAACTGACTAGGCTGTAAGGGCCTCTTGGAAACTCCTACAACAGAAGTGTAGGGAGAGTACTTGGAGGAAGTGAACCATACTTACATAGCAAAGTTCAAAACAAAAGTTCTACAGCAGTCCAAGGAACCCCAGTAACGAAAGCTGTGATGAGTCTTCATGCTTTGCTACCTATACATTCATCTCCTTTTAAGAGAGACTGTGAAAAATGGAGTTTGCATTTGGTGGCTTGTACAGTTAATAACCCAGCTGAAGAGAGTGGAGGAACTAGATTCAGAAGATAGCTTTTCTGTGGTCTGTGTCATACGTTACTCTTGCTTTCCGTCCAATTGAACACTCCAGATAGGATCAAGTCAAATCCAGATGCTTAAACACCATGGTAATACTTAACCAAACATTCTGATGTTCAATTGGCCCCTTGGAAATCACAAACCAATCTGCAAAGGGAATGCCTCTGCTTAATTCTTACTCAAGATAGGGATAAAAGCTGGGCTCTGGTTGCTCACAAGTGTAATCCCAGTGACTCAAGAGGCTGAGACCTGGAGGATCTAAAACCGACCCAGGCTAAAAGCTGGGCTAAAGGCATGGCTCAACTGGGAGTGCCAGCTCTAAATTAAAATGCCCAGCAGCAGGGAGCGGTAGCTCACACTTATAATTGTAGCTTATTCAGGAGGCTGAGATCTGAGGATTGTAATTTAAAGGTAGCCTGGGCACTAAAGTCTGTGAGACTCTTATCTCCAATTAACCTCTAGAAAGTGGGAAGTGGTGCTGTGGCTCAAGAGGTAGGGTGGTAGCCTTGAGCTGAAGTGCTCAGGGACAGCACCCAGGCCCAGAGTTCAAGACCCAAGACTGACAAAAAAAACAAAAACAAAAACAAAAAAAGCCAGCAAATGAGGATATCTATAGGAAAGTTTATTACTGCTAGTCACTTATTCCCGACATCCTGGGCTTTTCAACTTACATCTCCTATCATGACGGCCTCCTCTGGTGCATAGCCAGTGTCTCGCAATGCTTCCAGAAAGAATGTCTTCTCTGGTTTGCCCACTACTATGGCTTTGGTGTCGGTGGCATACTCTAAAGCAGTCACAAATGGTCCTGGTCCCAGGGCTAAGCCATCTTTCCGCTTATAATACCTGGCTTTGTGAATTGCTATCAAAGGTGCCCCATCCAGGAGTAACCTAGAGACATGAAAAAAAAAAAATGGGGGTGAAGGGAGTCTAGTTAAAAATAAGGCTTTTATAACTAAAAAAGAATGTCATACTTACAGTGGTTTTTTCACACTCACAGAAACAAATAGCTTCTTGTTAACTTTTAATGACTTGCTATCTTTTAATGAATTCACTTAGAACTGCTGGGAATTTACACTCAGATACATAATAGAAAGGTGATAAGATTATTAAATTTGGGATTGCGTCAACCTTTTACCTTTAGTGGTTTCAGACACTTTACTCAAATCACCAGGGAAAGAGAATTAAGAAAACTACAACTAAATAAGGCACTCAAGGGAAGAAGTTTAACGTAATGAGGCGAGTTGTTTCCACCTTCCCTGATGGCAAGCAGGAGGCTCCACACACTGACAGCACCACAGGGTTGTTGCTGCTGCAGTGACTTCTGAGTGCACTCCTGAAACACTCGGATTCCTGCTGGCTCTGCTTCAACATGTAAGCTTCCCTTTACTTCAGAAATGTCACTGAGGACTTAACAGAGCCTCTGCTTATAACTTTACCTGTGCCAACTTTCTGACTGCTTCTGATTGTTGGCAAATCCAGACTGCCAACAAAGACTGCCTACAGTGAAATCCCCTACAGAACAAATTATACTCACAACAAACAAAAAGGGCAAAGAATATTCAGTTTGATAATCAAACACTACATGTAGTTGAGCATCCTCCTTCATGACTCAGGCAAAAACATACTGAATCTCAACTTAAACCTCACTCCCAACCCCCTGAATCTGCCGTTTGCTTCAACGCTGTAGCCTCCAATCCCACAGAACTAGTCACTAATTATTCTCTCATGCAATGGAAGATATGATCTATTTCTTAAGCTGCTTTTAACCAATGTAATAAATGATCTCACTAGCTTAATTTACTCTAAGTCATCTCCTTAGTTAAAATATTTAGTATGTCCATGGAGGAAGAATTCATCATATCTTCTCCTTCACAATTATGAGTAATTAAGGACTCAACTATGAAACTGCTAAATTATTCTTGTCAGTGGGCATGGAAATAACTTTCTGTGGGAGTTGCAGAATTCAGACATGTATGATTAAGTATTTTCTTAAATAAAACCCAATACTGGACTATTAAGGGAGCTTACTGCTAGTTACTACATATTGCTCAAAGCACAGTACAAATCCTTCAGATTTACTCACTAATATTAATACAAAATAATTCCTGAAAGCAGATCTTGGAATTCAGCATCAAAAAACTTGCAAAGCTCACCTGCTGGCTTTAAAAGAACCACATTAATAGAAATAAGATATCAAAGGGTAATTCATCCATTCTCCTTTTTTACTGCACCCCAACCCCATTTATCTGCTTCTTTTCTATGGTACTGGAATTCTTTATGCAACAGACCTCAAAATGGCTTTCCACCTATACAGCTAAACTGAAAATTCACTTGATTTAGCTTTGTTAATATTTAATTATATATTAACTGGGGATGAAACTTATCAGCTTGATTGATATGGGTACTTAATTCCTGTATTACTTTAGTGCCTTCCCTAGAAAGGCTGAACCTGTGGTTCCACTGCATTTCTCTAAGTGGAAACTGTTTTTGCTGCCCCTCTAGGCTGAAGGAAATGAGAATCTCACAAAAGTGGCTCCTACATATGTCCACCACTATTCTCTGCACAGTATCTCTTCACTAGGTCTTGGAAGACCAGAAGAATATTGAGGATGGACTAAAAACAAATGTTTTGTAGAACACACATTTAAAGATCTTTTATAGTTAAATACTTTAAAAATATATGTATATATGCAAACATTTATTATATATAAATATTATATATTTACACACATAAATATAAATAAAACACAGCCAGGCATGTGGTGCTTGTCTATAATCCTGGCACTTGGGAAGCTGAGAACAGAGGATAGAGAATTTAAGGACAGCTAGAACTCTACATTATAATTCTGTCTCCCTAAGTGAAAAAAAAATTTAATAGACATTTCAATACTTGGAATGGTATCTACTACATAAGTAACAAAAGTCTGGTTATTTTCATTATCAGAAATAATATATTAGCAGGAAATCTTTTAAAAGTATAAAAATGAAAAAGATAAAGGCCTAGATCTCTGCCAATAAACTCTAGGTAGGCAAAAACAAAACAAAACAAAGAGCCAAAAGGTTCCAGATCACTGCATACCAAAAGTTCAGACTATTCCAATAGAAAAAAAAAAAGTGAATGTGGTGCCACTCATCTTCATCTGTCATCTGGGCTACAGTAGGAAGCATAAACAGAAGGCACATAGTCCAGGCTACCTCATGGGAAAAGTGAGGCCTTAGTCCTGCCCCCCACAACAAAAAAATCCCAAAACAGAAAATGGAGGTGTGGCTCAGGAGGGAGAGTGCCAAATTAGCAAGCACAAAGCTCTGAGTTCAAATCCCAATGCCATTATCAGGAAAAAAATTCTACAAATTAGTAATTAGAATCAGCAAGTAAATGTGAGTTTGCTGAATACAAGCCTAAAATACAAAAGTCCATGAAATTTCTATTGTTAGTAATAGCAGTTCAAAATAAAATTTAATAAACTATTTACATTAGCATCAAGAAACAATGAAAAGCGAGGATTAACTAAAAATTCTAAAACAGTGACGAAAGATTTAAAAAAAACTTAAATAAGGCTGGGAATGTGGCTTAGGGGTAGAGAGCCCTGGGTTCCATTCCTCAGTACCACATAAACAGAAAAAGCTGGAAATGGTGCTAGTGGTAGAGCACTAGCCTTGAGCAAAAGAAGCTCAGACAGTGCCCAGGCCCTGAGTTCAAGCCCCAGGATTGGCCAAAAACAAAACAAAACAAAAATCTTAAATAAATGAAGACACATTTCATTTTCATAGGCTGGAAGACATATTATTCAGATACAAACTCTACCTCAGGCCATATATTTAAGAAGGAACCAACCAAATGTAGAATAGGCCCTTTAAATGAAAATTTAAAAAATCTGATTCCAAATTTATATGAAAAGTCAAAGAATGAATAACTAAGATAATCTTAAAGGAACAAAGTTGCTCTAGAAACAAAGCCTCATATGTATAGTCACTTGATTTGTGTCAAAAGCACAACTGTTCATTCAGAGGAAGATTAATATATCTTTTAATAAACATTTCTAGAATAACTGAATCCTAATGGAAAAAAAAAGAACTATTAGCAGCTAGAGTCCTCTCTGGAAACCAAAGAATTCCTAGTAATTCAAGTAGATCCTATAATTGTTAATGGTAAAACAATACAATTTATGGAAGAATATATAGAATCTTCATGTCCTTAGGAGACAAAGACTTCTTCAATGAAATAGAAGAAAATACTGATAAATTAGACTCTATCAAAATTAAGACCTTCATGTTCTTAAACATGAATAGAGTGAAAAGACAAGCCACATACAGGTACAACATTTGTAGTACATATATAGAACCAAAGACTTGCCCAGAAAACACATAAAAAAAACCTTCAAGTTATACAAAATGACAACCCAATCAGAAAAGGTGAAAGACTCTCATGAGTACATCACAAAAGTAAATATCCAATGATTAATAAGTATGAAAACTGTTTATTTTTATTTTTTTGTTGGTTGTGGGACTTGAACTCTGGGCCCGAGTTCTTCAGCTCAAGGTTAGCACTCTACCACTTGAGCCAAAGCACCACTTCTGGTTTTCTGGTAGTTAATTGGAGATAAGAGTCTCACAGATTTTTGGGTCTGGGCTGGCTTTGAACCATGATCCTCAGATCTCAGCCTCCTGAGTAGCTAGGATTACAAGTGTGATCCACTGGTGTCTGTTTTTTTTTTTTTTTTTTGCCAGTCCTGGGGTTTGAACTCAGGGCCTGAGCACTGTCCTTAGGCTTTCTCAAGGCTAGAGCACTATCACTTGAGCCATAGCACCACTTCTGGCTTTTTCTATGTATGAGGTACTGAGGAATCGAACCCAAGTGTTCTTACATACTAGGTAAGCACTCTATCACTAGGCCAAACTCCTGTCCCCAGTATGAAAACTTTGAATGCTCATTTCAAGCTAGCCAGGAACATATAATTTAGTCACTTTAGAAAACGGATTGCCGGGGCTGGGAGTTTGGCCTAGTGGTTAAAGTGCTTGCCTAGCATGCATGAAGACCCGGGTTCGATTCCTCGGTACCACACACCTAGAAAAAAATCCAGAAGTGGTGCTGAGGCTCAAGTGGTAGAGCTCTAGCCTTGAGAAAGCCCAAGGACAGTGCTCAGGCCCTGAGCTCAAGCCCAGGACTGGCAAAAAAAAAAAAAAAAAGAAAACGGATTGCCAATGTTTAGAAAGCAAATGATCTATACCCAAGAGAACGGAATGTATATGTGCTCCAAAGATATGTAGAAGTATGTTTACAGTTTATTTATTCATATCAGAAAAACTGGAAACAAATACCCATTGACAGCAAAATGGTACAAAATTCATAACTACACAATGGCATAAAATACATAAAACAAAAAGTGAAGTATTTCCACATATGACAACTTGGACAAACCTTAAACTCATAAAAAGATGTGACAGTTACAGGATTTTATTGATACGAAGATCAAGAACTGGCAATGCTAACAGAAGCCAGAGCAGTTGTTCTTTACTATAAATAACATGGGTTCCACAATATTCAGTGACCATGTTATACCTTAATTTAGAAAAGTTACTAGCAGATTTACTTTTGTGGCTTACTTCCCTGAAATTTATTTGAAATAGCAAGAGTTGCCTTGATCATAAAAGAAAAATCTCCAAATTACAAAATAATGGTAGCAATTTGTATATTCAATTCAGTTCTGTATCCTGACATTCACATTTGTGCGTGTTTCCTCATCTACCTAAACAAAAGGAATGCTCTATATAACTCAAATTATGTAAATTACTCAGGTCAAAATTTTTTTATATTTTTGTTTTCTGGACTTTAAGAAAATCAAAATACCAGTCAGCCCTTTCAGAAATGGAAAAAGCCACAGAAACATAATTTGACCTTGCTGCTACAGTTATAAAATTCCTGGTACCCTAAGCTCAACAATAGAAAAGATTTCAAAAATTATTTATGCAAATTCAGTAATAATAGAGGCCTCATTGTTGATTCTTTTCTCCCTTTCTCTTCTTTCTTTACTAAAAACCTATACTAGAGAAATAAATAAACTTGTTAATTTTTCTTAAAAATGGTATGTCCTTAAGCAAGCAATCTAATAGTCAATAGAAACTATTAGGATAAGAATCTCTTTCCCACAAATAAAAAACCAAAAACCAAATCTGTCCATCACTGAAATATACTGGAGGGACTCTCAGACCCTGTAACAACAATAGGAAGGATGGCCATTAACAGAGCTTCAAAGCATTATTTTTAATTTCCTCTATGTGTTTAAACGCGAAAGTTGTATCATCTTTGGTCTTTAGGTTTAACAGCATTCTACTAAGCTCATCAAAGAGCTGGCTAGCAGTTACTCAATTTAGTGAAAAAAAATTAAAAGAAACACAATCAAAACACAAATTTCAAACTTTTTCTTGGTAAAACAGTTCCATATATTTTTACTCTAAAACTCCTTTGAATTGGCCAGTATATTCTTTTTTGGGGGGTGATAGGAGGGAAAATAGAGTTCTGGGGTTTAAACTCAGGGTGTGGGTGCTATATCTGGACTTTTTTGTCAAGGATAGCACTCTACCACTTGAACTACACCTCCACTTCTGGCCTTTTTTTTTTTTTTGCTGGTTAATTGGAAATAAGAGTCTCGCAGATTTTCCAACCCACAGTTGGCTTTGAATCATGATTCTCAGAACTCAGCTTCCTGAATAGCTAGGATTACAGATGTGAGCCACTGACACTTGGCAGAAACTATGCTTCTTAAAAAAAAAAAAGAGAAAGAAAGTAAGGAAAAGACATTACTATTATTCACATATTCTTAGAAATTTAATTTCAAAAGCCTGAAAATAGTCAACAACAGGAAACTCAAGGCATAACAATTTATAGTTTAAGTGGAACATGATATAATACTTAAATGTATTTCAAAATCTTTAGTAATATAATAAAGAATACTTATATAATTTATTGTTAGATTTTTCTGTTTATTTAAAAAATTTTGGTGGTTTTGGGGTTTGAACTCAAGAGCTCTATGCTTGTTGAGCAGGCATGCTGCCCCTTGAACCACCCCTCTGGCCCTGTTGTTACATTTAAAACAGTAAACTACCACATATAGGGTTTAAATGTTCATTTTTGTACATCTAAGTATATAGAAACAAAGTTGCAATGTGCTAGAAAAAACATTAACTATGATTCTCTTTAGGTGGATGAATTTAGGCAGTTTTTAGTTAATTCTTTTTTGAGCTTAATTTAAAGCTTACCACGAGGCATATTATTTTGTGATTAGTTTTTTTTTCTCTTGATAATAGTAAGTTCAGGTTAGATTATTATGTGGTCTATTTGCCTATCTAATCTTCCTCCTAATCTTCATCACATTTAACCATAATGTGTCCATTACTTAAGTGCTTAAATTTTGTGTTTCTACCTCTGATCAAAATTAAAAAAAAAAAAACCCCAAAAAACAAAAAACCAAAAAAACTAGATAAACTAGAAAAATCGTGAAAATCAAGGAACTAAATCTACGGGTATTTATATTAATGACATATATTTTTCTAGGGAAGAAAGCAAACTGATGAGTGTAAGTAATAATAACATGCAAAAATAGTATAACATACTATTTAGGAAACCTATGTATGTACTACAAATACACAAATTCAGTTTCACTACCTATGGGTCCTAGTGGTTGGTAGGTATGTTTATAAGAATTCATTAAACTGTTCTCTACTAGTTTTAGTGTAATATAAAAGGAAAAAAGCTACCAATGATGTCAAGGTTTGAGTGTTTTAAATAATCCAACTGTAACTCATTCTTTATAAGTGGTTCATATCCTTTTCCCAAATTAATTTATTAAAATCATTGTCAATTTCATTTATACATATGTACATGTGCTGTGCATTTTAGGGGGCCACTTCATTAAAAACAGTAAGAGGTAGTGTACTATGAGGGCTGTCTCTTCCTTGATGCAACATGCCTCTCAAACTGGAACATGGAAGCTACTATGCAATGGTCTTTAACATCTAACGTTAATTCTCATTATCAACCTGAATAGTAATTTAATCGGTAGTTCATTTGAGATGTCTATATTTGCCATATACAATGCAGACAGCTGCAGTCACTAGATGGAAGGCATAGTCTCTGTGGAAACATCAATATGCAAACAAGGGCAAGACCTAAAATCCTTGTTAACTCTCCATCCAGCTGTTAAATGCATTTGTGAAATTGGAGTTGACTTATAAGTGCATTATAATGCTTTAAAATGTCAGCTTTAAAAGAATCAATGCGGTTAGAAAAGTGTACTAATTAGACAGCATCCGAGCAATTACGAAATCAGTATTATGTCAACATAGATTTTTATTACTGTTAGTCTAGTATTCATCTAAGAGACCTCCAATTTCCTATCAAATATGCCCTTACCAAATTACCATCTAAAAATCAATCAATACTTTCTCCCTGAATTCTGTGGTTATAATAATGAAGAAAAGGTAGGAAGTAAGTAGGAAGCATACAGAAGAATACTAGTTCAAATGAAAACTGACTTTGGTATACTTGTAGGCTGTACTCAGGGAGCAAACAGGATAATCTCCCTAAGAAATTAAATCAGGGTAGTTGAAGTAGGTGAAACTAAAGAAATTTTAGTATCATATACTCCAAAGAACATTTTTAAGCAATGTAGCACAGTAGTGGATATCCAGGCAATAACCAAGGGAAATGAATTTTAAACAAAGGTGAGTATCACAGTGACTCAAGAGTCACAAATGAAAGTCCATTAAGTACTTGTGGTTTCCATTAACCAAGGATCTAAACTAACCACACATGCAATGAAAGGTGGCTGTCCTCAAAGTGCTATTTCTGGCTACACAGATTTTCTGTGAAGACAGCCATTTTCAAGATAGACAACAAACAATGTGGCCACATGTGTGAACCTGATATTGTTGTTAAAGATTCTTGCAAATATTCTGATTCTAGGACACAGATATCAAGAAATAAACTATACATAAAGTAGTTTACATGGTTCTTACTGATTCTTGCAGTGGTGAGAAAAATGATTTGTATAGCACTAAGTACTAAAAAGGTACTAAAATTTTGGGACTGGAACTGTAGCCTAGTGGTAGAGTGCTTGCCTAGCATGTATCAAGTCCTGGGTTAGATTCCTCCATACAACATACAAAGAAAAAGTGGTGCTTGGCAGACTGCCTGCCTTGAGCAAAAAAAAAAAAAAGTAGTGTCCAAGGACAGTGCCAGGCCCTGAGTTCAAGACCCAGGACTAGCAAAAAATATATATAAGTAAAATTTAAAAAGCACTAAAAATTTTACTACGTTTTCACATTTATTAAATATTAAATAATACTAAAAATGTTCTCCACTCTCTCTTTTTCATCTCCTAACTCAATCATCTAGCAAGTTGCCGGGATATTACCCAAATCTTCACCTCTCCTGTCATTATTCTAAAATACTATGATTGCTCACACTGCATTTTATATCAAAGTGTGGTCAAATGTGCACCTCCTTCTAAAGCCTGGATACTCAGTGGAGGGCAGCACACCTTTATTGTTGCTAGTACATTAGCCTTAATGCTACTTCACTTAAAGATCAGCACTGTCAATGAAGAACCACAGGAATAATACAAGATATTACTAATAGCTTTATTTTTTTTGGTCTGTTCTTTTACTGATAGGTTTAACACTAGCAATTTTATTATGATTTTCTGCTCCAAAGTATTGATTCTAAGAACCAGAAAAATGTCAGTGATTGTCACATTTTAACATACCAATCATTTAGGCTGGGAGTTTAGCCTAGTGCTCGAGTGCTTGCCTAGCATGCATGAAGACCCGGGTTCGATTCCTTGGTACCACATACATAGAAAAAGCCAGAAGTGATAGAGCTCTAGCCTTGTAAAGTCCAAGGACAGTGTTCAGGCCCCTGAGTTCAAGTCCCAGGACTGGCAAAAACAAAACAAACAAAAAAACCTCCAAAACAACCACAATCAAGGTAATAAACAATATTATTTGATGACAATCTTTAAGCCATTTTGAAGATTTCTTTCCTTATGTATAATTTGCATACCCAGAAAGTAAAATAACAACTTATGTGGCAAAAAATAAGTAGCTAGATTTACCGGAATGCTTGATTCAGAATTTGGTAATGAAAATGTTCTGGTGCCAAGCCTATGACCACAGCATTAGGATCACTTGTTTGTATTCCTGGGAATAGAAGAAATGTAATTGGTTTTTTTTTTTTTTTTAAAGACAATAAAAAGCAATGTCACATTTTATAACCAAGTGGTCTTAATTAAGTGCACATTAGAAATGTAAGAGCAGAGAATTATGGGAAGGTCTGTTAATTTTCCAAATTCTTTGAACATGTTCTTACAGCTACTTTATAACTAGAAATAGGAATTGAAAATTGTAAATTCATGACTGTCAAATAAGTGATTTCTAACTTTGAAATGCTTTACTGATTACAATCAACAAAGACTGGCTGTGAGTTCTCTATGAGCTATCAGATCAATAGGAGCTGATGAGGGACTGAGACTCTACAAGGGAAATTAGACTTTCTAATTGACAAAGTTGAGGTTAACACCTAGTGAATCTACAGTTTCAAGACTGCCTACCTCTCCCTTAGAAAGTAAGAGTTCTGAACTAAAAGGCTGTCTTTGCTTCCAAAAAAAAGAAAATGAATCTACAGTTTCAAGGCTTAGTATGTTACTAATACTTCACATATGACAACCAAACAAGCACATTTCCCATCACAATTGTCAATTGTGTAGTCTGATGAAAAGTTTTATGGATTATCTACATGCCAATTCCTGCCTGTCTCTCCTATTGACTTCAGATGCTCACTTTCTCAATTTTTTTCTTACTAGATGCCATGAGAATTTAGTAGTTGGTTTAAGTTTGTGGAAGGAACAAACTAAAACTGTTGAAGGTTTTTAGTTGTATGTGTCTACCAACAGAACAAAAATATTCAGTATTAACAAGGATATTTTCATTCCCTTAAAAAACCCATCTCTGTTCTAGATTGAAAGACAAAAATGTCTCAGAATAAGGATACTATTCTGATTTACATGGAAACTTCAAGAATCTTAATTTCTGGGCTGGGAGTTTGGCCTAGTGGTTAAAGTGCTTGCCTAGCATGCATGAAAACCCGGGTTCGATTCCTTGGTACTACATACATAGAAAAAAGCTGGAAGTGGTGCTGAGGCTCAAGTGGTAGAGCTCTAGCCTTGAGAAAGTCCAAGGACAGTGCTCAGGCCCTGAGCTCAAGCCCAGGACTGGCAAAAAAAAAAAAAAAAAAAAAAAAGAATCTTAATTTCTTCAACTAAAGTCAAAAAGAGAAAAATCAGATTAAAAATTATTTTTCGGTTCATTAACTCACTTAGAAACACTATCTTGATTAGAGATATGTTTGCCATGACTTTTTGTTGCCTGATTTCTGCATGCCATTCTCATAAAGAACTCACTAACCCCTATAGCATGCTCAGGGCACGGCTCAGCCTCGCACAACAGAGGTATATTTTCTAGCCTTCCTTGCGGGTAAAGGGTATGGCATAAGGCTGAGGTTCTGTCTATAAGAAACTTTTATTCAGGGATTTGAACTGGGGACAATGATACAAAATAAAGAAGTAGGGAGAACTGACTGTGAGCAAGTGATTACTAATTCCGCCAGATTCCAAGAGAGCAAAGCCTATAGCATCAACAGGCCCAGCTAGAAGTCAGTGCTGGGCAGACAGGAACTGTGTAAGGTCAGTTCTGTGGTGATGGGACACACTGTTCCTGGTTGCACAGACCTTAAGACTAAATCTCCAGCTCTCCACTCACCCAGATGACCCTTTTTAGGGAAATTTCCGAAGTTGTACAAAAGTAGAAAGACTAATTTTATGAGCCCCAATACACCTAACATCCAGCTCTCACAACCACCAATATTTTGCAAATGTGTACGGACTTCATATTTTCAATTAATCTATTTTATGAAGATTACTTATCAAGAGACAAACCATTGATACTACAAATCACTCCATTTTGTAGATATATCATAGTTTAGTCAGTCTATTCAGTGAACACTTGGGCTGTTTCTAATCTTCTTGTCATTATGACTGATAGTTATGTTTCCTATTAGCATAAGCTTAGAAGTCTTGTCAAAACAGTAAAGTTACCACATGGTTTAATGATTTATATGTTTATATTCATTTTTGTATATTGTATTATTTCACTTGGAATACCATTCACCACAAAAAAGGGAATTGTGGCAAAGCTCCACAAAATTATGACATTGTCCAATAGTTATTTTTTCCCAAGGAAAAAACAATTTTGTTTTCTCATTATTCTTATTTTTTCGTCACTGCAAAATGTTTTCACATTCCTTGTAAATCTTCACACTACCCAGATGATATCTATTGTTAAGGTGGTCTAGTTTTATCTCATTTAATCAATACTGTGATACTCAAAGCAATTCTCCTTTGAGTTTTATTCAAACTGATGGCTCATGGCAGATTATAAAACTAATTTGGAGGGCTCTAAGTAGCACCTAAAACAAGTAGCCAAACCCAATAGAAAATAGAATTATATCTCATATAGTAGGGGGAAGTATTGTTTAAGATATGTAAACACACGTACACATATGTATTGGGTTACTATGCTATGTGCTTCTCTTACTGTGTATGGTAGTCAAAACAGGTTTAAGAAATACCAATTCAGGGCTGGGAGTTTGGCCTAGTGGTTAAAGTGCTTGCCTAGCATGCATGAAGACCTGGGCTCGATTCCTCTGTACCACATACATAGAAAAAAGCCGGAAGTGGTGCTGAGGCTCAAGTGGTAGAGCTCTAGCCTTGAGAAAGTCCAAGGACAGTGCTCAGACCCTGAGCTCAAGCCCAGGATTGGCAAAAAAAAAAAAAAAAGAAATACCAATTCAGACTCAAATTGTCAGTATTGTAGACCATTTCAATAATAACCAAGGAAAATCAGAATAACCACTTTCATTTCATTTTTATTTTCTGACATAGGGTCTCATTTTGAGGCTGTCCTATAACTCACTATGGAGTCCAGACTGGCCTCACTTGTAATCCTCCTGCCTCCACCTCCTGAATCACAGGCATGCACAACCAAAGCCAGTGGAATATACACCTCTTATGAATGACTTATATGAAGATGTAGAGAGCATACTTTTAAAACTTTCCAAAATTTTCCTACCTTTAAAATCAGGTAGTGCCCGATCATCAACGAGCAGCATTGGTCTGACTTGCTTCTGTTCCACTAAACTTCTTGCTGCAGTCAGAGAAGTAAATATTTCATCTTCAGAAATATCAAATTCCAATTTCTTCAACCTTTCCAACAGATCTTGCTTGCTCTCTTTGGTAGTATTGGTCACAAACCTAACCATTACAGAAGAACTACGCAATCTGGAAAAGTAAAATTCAGAAGTCACTGACAGCTTTTATAATCCTAGTCCCTGAAACTTGGGAATTAGGTAAAACTGTGCCAAATGTTAAAGAGCATATTTATATATATATATATATATATATATATATATATATATATATATATATATGACCAGGAATGGGGCCTAATGGTAGAGTGCTTGCCTGGTATGCACAAAGTCCGGGATGTATTCCTCAGTACCATACACACAGAAAAAGCTGGAAGTGGTGCTGTGGCTCAAGTAGTAGGGTACTAGCATTGAGAAAGCTCAAGGGACAGTGCCCAGGCTCTGAGTTCAAGCCCCAGGACTGGCAAAAAAAAATATCTATGTCTATCTATATATATGTATATACATATATGTGTGTGTGTATGTGTGTATATATATGTACATGATGACTGTGTATTTTGGAAGAGGGTTTCGCTATGAAGGTGAGAATTTCTTGTCTCACCCCGAGTGCTGGGAATATAGGCATGCACAGCCACATGAAATAAAATGTAGTTAATTATTTTCTGATACAATACAGACCTCAAAAATGAGAAAACTGAGGTGCTACAGTTAAGTGATAGGCCAATTTAACCGTACTCATCTTTGCTAGCAGTGAGATTAAGATGAGATTTTCTGTCCTGGGACAGTATCTAATCGCTATACCAAGAGAATAGAAGATGTCCCTGAATTTTATTAGAGAACACAGTAATAAGTTATTACATTCATAAATACAAAGTTATTAGGTAGCTCAGAGAAATATTCCATTTTTATAGATCAGAATAGGTTTTCCAGTTAAGTACTGTGGCACACAACTATAATTCCATCACTCAAAAGGGTAAGGCATGTAGTTCATGAGATCAAGGTCAATCTGGGATACACAAAGGGATCATGTTTAAAAGTTAAAAGAAAGAGGAGATGGGGTATTTCCCTTTGAACTAAATATATGATTAGGTTGATTCTAGGATCTGGCTTTGAAATCTAAATTGATATAATATCACAGAAACAATTAATATCTTATCATTGAAAAATAAATTGTTTGCCTATAGTGCTCCAATCCAAAACAGGAAAATAATTTTATTTTTCAATTTAAAATTGTCTGCCTTTTTATTTTATGCCTGCTCCAAAAGGCCATTAGGCATAAATGCATGAGCCATAATTTAAAACAAGCAAGCAAACAAAGCAGAAAAGAGATTTTAAAATATTTTCCCAAAGAACATTAAATAAATTTATATGATTAAATAACTCACTGTAATCATGATTACTTTTATAACATCTGTGTGGTAGCGTCTCCACAAAACACATTTGCAAAGAATTTGGTCGTTTGTCTTGCAAAAGAAATTGACTGCTTCAACAAAGTATTATCCTAAAAATGAATAAGTATGAAATAACCACATCATTTTAAATGAGTTTTGTTTAAAAAGAAAAACAAAACCAAAAAACTTTTCATTTTATAGTCCCTCAACTTCCTGTAGTCTATTTGTTTCTATAGAAACCAAGCTAGCAGTGAGAGTACAGTGATTTCTCTGGGAAGAAAACCTGCCAGGGCTTGTAACAGAACATTGTATAGGCTTCTACCCCTTAAAAGGCAAGCTTGTAGTTTATAGTTTCATACAGATGCCACTGTTGAACAGAAATAAAAATTCTTTCAATTCAAAGAAGAAAACTAATTTTTAAAGCTGTAAGAATTCTGTCCATTGAAGCAATTTACAGTCATCCTTACTCTTGGGAAGCCTAAGAGATAGGCCATGTCAAGGTGTGAATTCTGTGTATTTCGTTTTCTTTTGCCTTTAAGCAATATTCTGTCTACCATTTTTTCACATACAAAAATGAACATCAGGACTTCTAATGAAGGTAACAGCTTTCAACTGATGCTTACTAAACGTACACATTGTTTCTATTTTTTGGTTTTCCAAAGGGAAAGTAAATAACCTGAGAGAGAGGATGGAATCAGTGTTAATTTTTCTATTACCTGCCACTGTGATATTTGTTACAGTGACAAGTGTTTTCTCATTTAATAACACAATGAACATTTTAAGGTCAGAAAATAACAAGCAACAGATGTTCAGAATTGCTGATTCTTAAAATCTCACTCTTGTTGGATGAAGATGTTTAATACCAATTATTGTGCTGATTGCTTTTCAGGACACTCAAGACAAACACATGTATAGTTAGTTCCCTTTAACACACTTTTCCTATGCATCCTCAGTTTGTAGATAAACCTGTTTGTGTTTAGTATGAAATTGGTACAATGGAAACGTAAGATAGTACCTAATCTTTGGACTCATTAAATTTAGTTGATAGAAATAATCCTACAATTGCAAATTCTTTAGTCAAATATCATTTATCTATTTTGTGTTTTGAGGCACAGTCTTACTACATAGCATAGGCTGGCCTCAAACTCACAATTCCCACTGCTGCCTCCTCAGTCAAACTTTATTTTTAGCAGATGCACATTCAAAGTCAGATCTTAGGTAACACCAGAAAAAGCCAAAACTATGCCTGTGTGCATGTGTTATTTGGATTCCAGGATTCATTTGAGATTTTTCCAGTGTTATTTACTTCTAATTTTAGTTAGAATTTTCATTCCAAAATTATGATACCAACTTAAAAAAAAACCCTGCATGCATGCACACTGGCATGTGTGCATGCATGTACACACACACACACACACACACACACAGAACAAAAAGCCAAACCTAATAAAGGCTTGGAGAACAATGTTTGGAGAACATTCGGGAACCAAAGCAGTTCCTGTATATACCAGTAGGCTGGTGAAATGCCATCTAAAGACCATCCATTTAGCTAATGATCTGCCTTGGTGAAATGGCACTTACAAACACATTTGTCAGCTGAACCTAGAGGATAGCTTGCCTTTTAAGAGCTTCCTGTGCGCCTGGCACAGCTGCATCTTCAATGTGAAGTGTGCCATTGAGATCCACCAAAACAGCTTTTAATGCACGGCGTGCTGCCATCCTTCATTCCCTAGGAGAGAGCAAATGAAATTAAAAATACAGTTTAGGAAACAATGGACAATTAAAAACTGGTAAGTCTTCAAAAATATCATTCAAATCCATGAAAAGATACTGCGTAAGTGTTAAACTGCTTCTCCCAGGGAAAAAAGCATTTAGTTTACTTTTTCTTTTTTTATTTTAAATTAAAAGTAGAGGAAATGCTAAATGAGATGTTACTATTTACTTTCAAGTTTCTTAAACACTGTGAATAATTCATTTATTTTAACATATGAGGCTAATATTCATCAAAGCCTGAGTGAATGAATACTTCATGTTAACATCTTCTTCATTTTTGGTTACATACAATAAAAACATTCTAATCATCCAGCATCACTGCCATGTCCTTGATGGCTCCTGGATGAGGAGCCTCCAGTATCTCACACCACCAAAGAAGAAATGTCAAGTTCCTTCTACTAATTCTAAAGTAGGGAGATGTTTTCCTTACTTCACACTGTGCAGCTTTCCTTTTCTACATTTTTCTCTTCAAATGAGTTCTACTGTGAGTTATAACTTACATAGAGTTTAAGATAAACATGGTTCACATAAAATCAGTAAGGGAGTGGGTGAGATGGGGCTTGATTCACAGATTTTTTAAAAAACTTAACCCTAATAATAGTTCAATGATTTGGATAAATAAAAATGCTTAAAACTCACTGGGAAAAGTATAAAGCAAAAACTGATCTAAAACAACAGATAGGTAAAATTTAAAGTCTGAAAATACCAAAGGTGATCAACAGGCATTCTTGTATGCTGTTAGTGAGAAAACAACCAGTACAAGCATTTCAGAAATTAGTTTGGCAACACTATACTCTAACAATTCCACTCTTGGACACTGTATTCTTGAGAGATTCTTTCATGTTGAACCAAGAGACATGACCACAAATGTTCACAGAAGCAATGTTTGTAAAAGCCACAAACTGGAAACAATAGGAAAGTTTATCAACAAAGGGTGGGTAAACAAACTGTAGTATATCCATGTACAGAATACAACAAGCATTGGAAATTAATGAAGCACATTTAAACATGTCACCTTAAGACAATTCTGAGAAATCTACTGCAGAGCTAAAAGAAGTCAGGTAAAAATACCTACATTACAATATGGTTTGTATATATGTACATTTTCATAACAGTATTAAAATTTAGGAATGGGTATATATAGTAGTTAAAACTGTAAAGAGAATGATTATTTATTATTATTACTATTGCCAGTCCTGGGGGCATGAAATCAGGGCCTGGCCACTATTCTTGAGCTTTCTCAAGGCTAGTACTCTACCACTTGAACCACAGCATCATTTCTGACTTTATCTGTATATGTGGTACCAAGGAATCAAAACTGGGACTCATGCATACTAGGCAAGCAACCTACCACTAGGCCACATTCTTAGCTCTTTATTTTAATTATTAGAAACACGCATGTTACATATACCTGTGTAGATGATAAGCAATAAACATCATTCTATTATTATCAGTCATGCTTCATTTAATAATAGCTAAGTGACTAAATTAGTCCTATTTTATTCTCACCAATTAAAAATCCTACCACCAAAGCTTTGTGAGTGTTAAGAACCTGATTGCCTTTGATAATGTATTTGCTGGAAAAAATTAACAAGAGTACAGACACACAGAAAAGATCTCTAATCAAGATTTAACTTCAAATTCTGCTTTTCCTAAACAGTCCTCATGTCACTCCGTTCTCAATCTTCATTGTGACCTTGAAATTTCAAGGAGGGGGGACAACTTGTGTGTCAAAAGACTAAACTGTCGGGGCAGGGAGTTTGGCCTAGTGGTTGAGTACTTGGTACCACATACATAGAAAAAAAGCCAGAAGTGGTGCTGAGGCTCAAGTGGTAGAGCTCTAGCCTTGAGAAAGTCCAAGGACAGCGCTCAGGCCCTGAGCTCAAGCCCGACTGGCAAAAACAACAACAAAAAAGACTGAACTGTCTAGGGTGTCTATCCCAGTGGGAAACAGAAGATTCTTTAAAATACGCTGCACTACAAAACTAGGAAGATGAGCAAAACGAAGACAAAGCATTCCCACACGAAGAGGAGCGAGCCCGCTTCTCTAAAATACCCAACTCTGACGAGACAGCTTAAAATTCGATAAATACATATCCCGTCCAGCCAATGCAGTTTAACCCCCACTGAAGGATCCACCTGAGCTTCCAAAACCCTTTTAAAACGTCAGGAGACAAAGTCCAGGCTGAGTGGGGGCGGGACGCTGGCCTTCGAGGCCGTTTCCGGGCCGGGTTTCGGGAGGACCCACGCGCAGTCACTGCCCTCCCCGGGAGACCCGGGCCCAGAACAGCAGGAGAGCGCGGGCAAGCGCGGGCTCTGCGCACGCGCGGCAGGAGGGTGGCGCAGACCGAGGGAGGGCGGGGGCCTGGGGGCGCCGCCGACCTTCTCCCGCCCTCCTACAAGAAGCGTCGTTACCGGAAGGCAAGCGGCTAGTATCCCCGCTCCCTATCAGATCAGTTTACTCTGTCGAGCGGCTCCTCACCCCCGTTCCCCTCACGCTGTCCTCAAAAAAGGCCAGTCTCGCGCGCTGTCCTCAGCGTGCCGCCGCGGGCCGCCCCGGGCGGAGCCCGAGCTCCCCGGAAGTCCCGCCCCTCGCAGAGTGCTTCCGCTCAGGTTGGGTACCGGGACCCACTCCACCGGGCCGGCCGCTTGCGTCCCGCGGAGGTCCGAATGTGCTCACACGACACCGCTGACTCGGCGGTGACGTCCCACGTTCCCCGCACCGGCTCGCCCCACAGCTGCCGGGGCGGTGCGTGAATTCAGCCTGCACACACCGCTCCGCCCACGTTCGGCCACGTCCTTGGCGACTGAAGGTTTTGTGGGAGTGGCAGAGAGGCTGAACACGGGAGTTCTGGGGGCTCAGTCCTGTTTACTCAACGGAAAGTAATGGCTCTAGTTTTAGTTATTGCAGTATTATAGTTCTAGATTAAAATTCCTTCAGAAACCTAGTTCTGCTGTTCAGTTTTAAAACCACTGTATTTGACTGGTGTGAATAACATCTACAGCGGGACACAAACTTTCATACCAATTAAGAGACACAAGTAGGAACCCAGAACACATAAGGACCAGTCCTATCTAGAATGAGAATGATGTGGCGGGCGGGCAATCAGGCACCTAAGTTATTGTCTACTAAAGTGAAATACTATAGTTCCTGAATCATAACTGGCTTAGGGAGATCAAGGCCAATGCATTAAAAGCTTAAAGATTTCCTTAAAGACATCTTAAAACTAGAATCATGCGAGTCGCTTCCGGAGATGAAGAATTCTAGTGTTCGGTGTCTTGCTTTCCTTAGGCTTGCTTCCAATGAACACTGACTTTCTCTTGCTGTGACTGCTCAGAGTATGGAAACACTAAATTAACATATAGATACACTGTAATTCCTCACATAAAAATGTCTTTGGTCTTTAAAAATTTTGCATGGCTCATAGACAAATGAGAATGCTCCCAATTGATCTATTTTTAACTAGTTGAGCACAAATTTGGATATGTTTCAAATATTAGGGCTAATGTACATTGGCCTCTTAGTACCAAACAGGCTCAGTTACTTACAGGAGCACAGTGGTTAAGATTTTCTGGTACATTCTGTTAGTCCCACTGCAAGCCCACAATTCAAAGATTATCCACTGCTAATTTATGCACCACCAACAGGAATTCAATACCTACTCCGAAGTGTTTCAAGTAACACAGTGTTCCAAGTAACTTAAATCACAGAATAAAATTTACTCATGAGTCCTCTTGAAATGTTGGCAAGTCAGTGATTCATAAAGAAAAAAATGAATCGTGTTTGCTTTCATAAATTTCTATACGTCAATTTTACACCAATGTACATACTTGAGCTGTTACAAAAGAGATTAATTACAATTAACAGGTTATGCTAAGATATAAAAAAGTAAGTGCTTGACTTGGAAATTTCAACTTTATTTACAAAAGTTCTCCTATAAACAAAGATACCATTCTACTCCTTGAAAAAAGTATAACTGATCATTTTCAGGAAAACCATTTACATATTTTAATCTTTCTACATAAAAATGAATTATGGGATGAGCAAACAACATCACAGGGTAGTCAAAGCCATAGAAACAAAAGAAAAAAATTAAACCTATCTAGCCTCAATGCTCAAAAGAATGGAATATGAATTGAGAATCACATCCTTTAATGTACTACTACACCTAAAAATGGAAATGATCTTTTTTTAGGTGGCATGTTTACAATAAACAGTCTTCTAACACACAGAGTTTGTGACATTAGGCTGTTTATGCTGATTTTATAAAGTAAGTCATCACTGTAAAAAGGGCACAGACTTTACATAGGATTTTCTACCCATGGAAAAAAATGTAGATATCATTTTGATCTCATCATTTAGGCCAATTTAAAGTAAACATAAAAATAACTACCCATAAAAGAAAAACAATACGGTTGACTTAGAAATTGGAATTTTCTCTGAAATCAGAGAACACTGATCATATCAATACATTTGAATTTTTTTTTGCCAGTCCTGGGATTGAGCTCAGGCCCTGAGCCCTGTCCTTGGACTTTCTCAAGGCTAGAGCTTCACCACTTGAGCTTCACCATTTCCGGCTTTTTTCTATGTACATGGTACTGAGGAATCGAACCAGGGTCTTTGTGCATGCTAGGCAAGCACTTTTACCACTAGGCCAAACTCCCAGTCCCACATATGAATTCTTCATAGCAGAGAAGATTATACAGTCTAAATATTCAACCAGAAAGCATGAAATAAAATGGTTCAAATTACCTATTTATCATTTACATTTAGTAATTACTTGTTTTAAATCATTTAAATTTTATGGGTGGGACAATCATTCCCACATCATAGTCACAAGGAAATTTAAAAATCTTGGAAAACACTATCCCTGAGCAGTGATAGAGGAAGTGACAGTCTTGTACCCTTTTAAGAATCTTTACTACAGTATGTAGTAACAGTCAGCAGTCAAATCTATTCCAATTCTATAGCACTACTGTTTCTGATCTGATCTTTTTGTAATGAAACAAGTGTAACATTTTTTCTTAAAAAATCAGATAAATAGAAACTCAAGTTTTATTGTCAACTTTATAGGTTTTTTTTTCTTGTCAAGTGCAAGATCAGCCTGCCAAGATATGTTTTAGCAATGACTGATATAATAACTTCTGTTGGCATCTTGTCTTCTGAGTCTTCATTTCTTCCACTGATGTTCAGCCAAATAATAAAAGCAACACGATAGTAACTGAGTTTACTATTATCAATGGTACTGAAAAGCAAAAAGAAAATGTGTAAGTATAAAGAAAATTAAGGAGAAAAACCCTAAGTGGTAACTAGCATCGAAGAAAATGGAAATATCTAACAATATGCAATCATGATCATGTTTAAATGGTTATTTGTAACAGAGAAACATTAAAAACTATATTATCATAAAATCCCAATTTTATTTTTAAAAGAGTCTGTACATCTTGGAATTAAGGTTAAATTGTACACTAAATAAAGAAGCAATATCTTTGATGGTGCCATTCAAACCCTGGGAACAGAGTGGAGCTGGGCAGACCAACAGGCCTCCATATTTGAGATTAAAATACCGTGCAAAAAAGGTTCTGTAGCTTATTCACTAAGCCAAACTTATGAACACTGAATCCAAAATTGTCAGTGTATGGGGGGGCGGGTGGGCAGGCAGGCAGGCAGGGAGACAGAGAGGGGGGCTGTAATTACAATGTTTAAATATAAGATATCTGAACTTTTGATTTGCTTGAAAATATTTTCCCCATAGAATGGTAAATAGAAGATCTTTATTTTTCCTTTGGAAATATTCCATCTAGACTATCTGGAAGGAATAGTTTCTAAAGTTAGGCAAGGTATCTTTCTTTTACTTTAATTGGTACCACAAACAGATTATAACACCCCAACATCTCATCAAGTATCTTATCTAGAAAGAAGAGGCAACCCAAGAAAGATGCCAATAACTTTGAAGAATAAAGCCAGGTTAGAGAGGAAAAAAAAAATCCCACTACAACAGTATTCACATTCAGAAACTTTGCTGCTGGAAACAATTAAAACTTTAGAGTGCTCTACAACTTTTCCTTCTTACCTCTCATCACAGTTCTTACAGATCGAATAAGGTTCATTAGCTGGGATTTAATTCCTGGCTCCTCTCCAAATCCACCAATTCCCTGGTCTGTTCCCCAGCCAACTGCATAATAGAGAGATGATTACATATGTTGCCTTGCTTTCATTCATTTTTAAAAAGAGAAGTTTTTGCCCTTATTGAAGATATACACTATAAAACCATTACCTTAAAGTTAATATTTATTTTTTCCTTCATCTATACTTTTGAGTTTATAAAATAAACCAAATATTCCATGGCATATTAATTCACTGAAGATGACATAACAACTGGTTTTTATTCCTTCCCTATTCAAAAACCAAGTATTTCTCACATCCAACTTGAAAACCAAAGCATACTGTCAAGCTGAATAATCATTGGCTCAGTTAGGAATTTATAAAATCCAACATAAATTCATTGTAGCTAAGAATCACCATCTACTTTTCTTGGTTTCACCTGATCACAGCTTAGTTAGGCCTTCATGGCATGTTCTACATAGCAGGACACAACTTTTCCCCATTTTCTCTCATTTTTCCTCCTCATTCCTTCGTTTTTACAATTTGAACTTCTCTTGTCCTCATTTCAGTCCATTTTTCACCATCTCATCTGACATAGCTTAATTCCTGACATGCTAACCCCTAAACTTGATGGCAGAGAAAAGTCTTTCATTATACATCAAAGAACCAAGTATCAGGATATAAGACTTCGCTTTGCTTTATCATTGTTATGTAGCTGAAATAAAGGTTAAAAAGGGCTGCTTGCTTTTTGTCATTGAGATATGTCGAGGTATACACTATAACTTCAAGTTCAAAACACAGCTGGTGTTTTTCTCCTACTTCCTCTTCAAGGTTTAGCTCAGGTGCTGCTTATAGTCCTTCCAGTTTGCAAGGATCTCACCATTTTTTGAGCTTTCAAGGTACAGTTATTACTACCATAGCCTTTACTGTCTTTTGTAAGACTTCAATTCACAAGTGCTTCTGTAATTCCAACTCTTTGAAATTTTTTCCTTAAAGGGTTAAAAAGGCCCAAAATTTGGTCATGATCCCCACTGTCTACGAAATGGAAACCAAAGTCCTTAAATTGACTTTCTGTAATAAGCCAATGGGTTCTGAAACCAGTCCCCCCAAGGGAACTAAAGGACCACTGTTTTCTTATGTACAACCATCAAATAATTGAGGTACATGTTAAATTCAGCTTCATCTAGGCTTGATTTCAATGTTAAGACTTATTCTAATTGTCTTTCTTATATCATAATTAACTTTTCTCCTTGCTCTCCAAATAATCCACTGATACAGTGAATTTTATGCTCTTGGTTTGTTGTCTTCAAATGTTCCCCATTAGATTATAAATTCTTAGAAGACAGGGATTACAATTTAGGCGTATTTCTTCTTCTTTCCCACACTACTTGAAAGTATTTAATAAATTTATGTGGAATTAAACTGAGTTATAATACAGTTAAGATAAAGTAAGGTAAGTTCTAGGATCAAAAATAAAAATTCTACATAACACATATTTCTTCAGTTTTAAGATACATGAATTAAAAGATGAACCAATCATTCCATGATAGCTTTGGGGAGAAGAAAGAAGTTCTCTAATGTTAAATACATACATATGCCTGGGCAAAATCTTTCTCCTACTTCCTTTTTTGGGGGGAAAGGGTCCCACCATGAGCTTGATTTCAGGGCTTGAGTGCTGCCCTTAAGCTTTTTCACTCAAGGCTAGTGCTCTACCACTCTGGGCCACAGCACCAGGGTTGGCTTCAGATCATGATCCTCATATCTCAGCCTCCTGAGTGGCTAGGATTACATGTGTGGGCCACTGGCACCTGGCTTTCTCCTACTTGTAGATCTACTCCTCTTTGTTCCTCTGTCTAATCAGTATACTTATGTAGCTTCTCCAACATTTGCTTTTATTCTATTACAAGTTTTAGTTTAGAGCTCAGGTGTGGTTGAAGTGGTGGTAGACAATCTGACTCTTGCTTGAGTGAAGGGCTCCAAGTTGATTCAAGCCTTTTGTCTCATTTGTTTATCTGTGTTTGGGAGGATAAAGGGTGAAAAGAAATAATGCAACAATGGGTGAAGAAATGGAGGAGTGATACTCACTAGACACTATGTTGAACTATACAACTTGTGGGTGGGGATGAGAGGGAAAAACTGGGAGAGGGGGCGGGAAATGGTGACATTGTTCAAAAAGAAATGTACTTTTTATCTGACTTATATAACTGACCTCTCTGATTATTATATTTACAGTATCAATTTAAACACCCATTTAAAAAATAACCTAAAGCTGGGATTGTGGCTCACACCTGTAATACTAGTGTCTCAGGGGGATGAAATATGAGGATCAAGGTTCAAAGCCAGCTGGGACACAAAAGGACCTGAGACTCTTTTTTTTTTTTTTTAAAGAGCTGAGGGCCAAACTGAGGGCCTTGTACTTGCTGGGCAAGGGCTCTTCTGCTAAATCCCCCCAGGACCTGAGACTCTTATCTCCAATTAATCTCTCAAAAACGGGAAGTGGGGCTTGGCTCTCAGGTATAGTGGTAGCCAGGAACTGAAGAATTCAGGGACAACGCCTAGGCCCACAGGTTAGGGTAGTAGCCTTGAGCTGAAGAGCTCAGGGACAGCGCCCATGCCAAATTCAAGCCCCATAACCCACAAAATAACAATTCAAAAAATAAAAATAAAAATATCCTAAAGGCACGTCAGCTTACCTGCAAAGTAAAAAAAATGACATCAGATTCAACAGTCTAATTGGAAATAAAACCTTGAAAATAAGAAAATTAACACTCTTAAAGATGAGCAAGAGGGTGAGTGGTGGGGGGGGAGGGTGATGGGTACCAAGACATGTAAAAGAGTATCAATGTATGTGAATTAATGCACCTTCTATTTGGCAAATATCATGTAACCCTTTTATTAATTACAATAAAAAATTATATAAAAAAAAGATGAGCAAGAAAAAGCATGAGTGTGCTGCTGCTAGCAAAACTGTACCAAGCATGCTGATATGTAATAACTTAAAACTTGCATTTTTAAGTGGTTGCTTTTGAGCAATAGGCAAGGAAAAATGGGACATGTATAGCCTGAAGAGATTTTACTGTGAAAACCATATACATATTAGTTTGATAAAAATAAAAACTTAAAAGGAAATCTGTAAAGATGGTAAAAGATGCCCACTGCAATTAGTCTCTTTTTTCTAGACAATGAACATTTTGAAAGTAGGGAACAAGTGCTGTTTTAGCAACGAGTCCCTTAGAACATTTAAAATTATGTTTTAAAACTACCTTTCAACATATTACAGTAGTGGAGTCTGAACTTAAGGGCTTGAACTTGCTAGGCAGGTGCTCTACTGCTTGAGCCCTGGCTCTTTTAGGCCAGCCTCAGACTCTGATCCTCCCAACTATACTTCCTGGGATTACAGCAGTGAGTAATAGTGCTGGACCTACCTTGATTACTTTTCATTTGATTTTTTGAATATTCTTGTTGCCAAAATTAAGCCTCTCTACAAGTTAAAATTTCTCAGAGAACAGAAAAGACTTGTTACTATATAGAACAGATCATGTACCTAATTTTTTTGTGTGAGCCAGTCCTAAAATTTGAACTCATGGCCTTCGGGCTGTTCCTCAGCTTGTTTTTGCTCAAGGCTAGCCCTCTACCATTGATCCACAGTTCCACTTAAGGCTTTTGGTAGTTTACTGTAGATAAAGAGAGACTCACAGACATTCCTGTCCCAGCTGAGTATGAACCTGGATCTTTAGATCTCCTGAGTAGCTAGGATTTCAGACATGAACATGTACCTATTATTTTTTTTTAATTAGAAACTACAATCCCCAGTAATTGTTTCTCTTTTAAATCTGTTCCAAAAATAGGGCTACACATACTTTTATCATGACTTCAAGAAAATAAATTCTAACATTAAACTTCATTCAACAAAACAGGATAAAATTCTGTAAGAGAATTACTTTAACAGAAACATCAGCATTGAAATATTAAAACAGATGGTGAATTCTTTGGTAATTATAAACCAGTTTCTATTCTTTTGCCATGAGAGTGAAGAACAAAACAATTTAGGTTAGAGAATAAATAATTTATCTAGATATTTCACAGACAAATACAAATGTGACAAGTAAAGGACCAGGTGCCAGAGATTACTTTTTATTATAACAAACAATTTTCCCCTCAACTGCTATGTAGGGAGTCTCAGTTGTTTTTCTCAGGAACCTAGCCAAAGCTTTATGAAGTAGCTTTTTTTTTTAAAAAAAAAAAAAAAGGGAAAATTTAATTTTGTGGCTGTCTTGTCATAGTCATAACTACAAGACCTGGCAAATGTTAAAAGGCCAGCAAGTGAAAGTCACTGTCATATCTGGAATGAAATCATACAGAAAAGATTTACTGATCACTATATTAAACATATTATTCTATACAAAATGCAATCCATACAAGCTGAGTCAAAAATTTTGATAGACACCTTAAAAAAAAAAAAAGAGAGAGATACTAAGGTTTTGAGGATTGAATGACTCCAAACAAATCTCAGCCTTTCTGAGATGAGTTTCCATACATGTAAAATAGAATGAATTTTATTTTGTCAATGTTGTTTATCTGTTGGCGGTGGGAGAACGGGGAGTACAAAATGGAGGTACATAGGATAAACAAATGCAGCAGTGATATTCAGTAGACACTATGTTGAAAATGAAGTATAAAACTAGTGGGCAGGAACAGAGAGAAAAAAATAGGAGAGAACAAAGATGGGGTGACACTATCCAAAAAGAAATGTAAGACCAGAGAATGGCCTAGTGGCAGAATGCTTGTCTAGTATGCACTAAGACCCAGACCCGGGTTGTATGTACCACATATGTAAGTACCACAAACATAGAAAAAGCTGAAATGGTGCTGCGGCTCACGTGGTAGAGCACTAACCTTGAAGAAAAAGCCCAAGGACAGTGTCCAAGCCCTGAGCTGAAGCCCCAGGCAAAAAAAAAAAAAAAAAAAATTTTAAATGTACTCATTTGGGCTGGGAGTTTGGCCTAGTAGGTAGAGTGCTTGCCTAGCATGCATGAAGACCCAGGTTCGATTCCTTGGTACCACATACATAGAAAAAGCCAGAAATGGTGCTGTGGCTCAAGTGGTAGAGCTCTAGCCTTGAGAAAGCCCAAGGACAGTGCTCAGGCCCTGGATTTAAAGTCCCAGGAATAGCAAAAAAAAAAAAAAAAAAAAAAAAAAAAAAAAGTACTCATTTGCCTGATTATGAAATCATAACCCCTCTGTACACCTTTGTGTTAACAATAAAAAACAACAAAAAAGCATACCCTCCAATAAAGTGTTCCTGTGCTACTTCTGGGGAGAAATAGATAAGAGGAAGACAAAGTTCTGAAGGGCAAAGTGCATGTACTATCATTTCTAGGCCAATCCAACAGTTTGTGGCAGTTTCCATCAAAGGCCAAATCTCAGTCACCTGAAGACATTCGGAAAATACACCGGTGAACTTCATCCTAGAAAAGTTGAATGTAGGTCTGGACTATGGTCTAGGTATTCTTTTTTTTTTTTTAATACACCTCTAATAACAAGGTAATTTTTTGGATATCTTTGCTGAAAATCAACAAATCATAAGTATCAGGGTCAATTTCTGGCCTTTGAATTCTACCTCATTGGTCTACAAATTGTTTTGATTACAGTGACTTTGTTGCAGGCTTTAAAATAAAAAAAAAATCTGAATCCTCCAACTTGTTCTAAGATAGCTTTGACTGAGTTGGGTAGTGTGGTGCTGTGTTGGCCTCGCAGCCCAATTATAAAATAGCCAATTTCTTAAAAAGAAAAAAACAACCCCCCCAAAAAAACCCCCAAAACTAACTTGGACTTGTGGTATAAATTGCATTAAATGTGAAAATCATTATTATCAATAGTTGTCATCTATGTACATAAGATGTTTAAAATTATCGTTAATTTCTTTTGAAAATTTCTTGCAGAAAATTCCTAAAAAGCCTTAAATTCTTCTGTAAAATTTTGCCTAAGCATTTCTCACATATATATATATATAATTTATTTATTTATGCCAGTCCAGGACTTGAGCTCAGGGCCTGAGCACTGTCCTTGGACTTTCTCACGGCTAAAGCCCTACCACTTATGCCTCAGCAACACTTCCGGCTTTTTTCTATGTATGTGGTACCAAGGAATGGAATCCAGGTCTTTGTGCATGCTAGGCAAGCACTCTACCACTAGGCCAAACTCCTGGCCTTTTTTTTTTGCCAGTCCTGGGCTTGAGCTCAGGGCCTGAGGATTTTTCTCAAGGCTATAACTTTAGCACTTGAGCCTCAGCACCACTTCTGGCTTTTTTCTAAGTATGTGGTACCAAGGAATTGAACCCGGGTCTTCCTGCACGCTAGGCAAGCACTCTACCACTAGGCCAAACTCCTGGCCCTGCATTTTATATTTTTAATATTCATTTTTTTAACTACCTTTAATGACTGTTTATGTATAGAAAGACAATTTGTTCTTATACATTTTCTTCATACCATAACCTTACTGAACTTGCTCATAGCTTCACATCTTATATTTGCTGAAAATATATCCTTTTTGAGGATACAATTCAACCAGTAACATAATCACTTTATTTCAATGTAGTATAGTAGTAAAGGGATGGGCGTGGTCATTCTACCTGGTGATCTTCACAAACATTACTCTCTTTGCGCTTCATGTTCCATCAAGCAGGAATGGAAACAATAATTATCCCTCAGAACTGCTATGTGGTTACACATATGTAAAGCACCTGATACAGATACAACACATAGTGACTACTATATAAATATTATTATTCTTCACAACCACCTATCTCTATTTGCCCTATTTGGAACAGTTCTTCCCACAGCCCTGTCTCTCCTTTCCAATCTATTCTCCATAGAGCAGCTGGAAGGATCCCGAAAACGTAACTACAATTACATCACATCTTTACATAAGACTGTCTTCACCTGCCTGAGAATCTTCATTAGGTCTAGACTGCTTACAATCTTCCCAGCCTTCTAACTTCTCCCAACCCTTCCAATCGGCCTATCAGATTTCAGCTTGGACATAGTTCCTCCAAACTTTTGCAAATTCGAAGGCAGCATCACCCAGCACTAGTCAAATGCAGCATACTTTTTCATTTAGATGAAATTTCATCAAAAAGGCAGACGAACTGCTGTAATATCAGCTTCTACTACGTGGGTTTGGCACATAATTTGTGCTCAATAAACTGACTTTTTTTTTTCTTGGTGGGTCATGGGGCTTGAGCTCAGCCTGGGCGATGTCCCTGAGCTCTACAGCTCAAGGCTACCGCCCTACCTTTGAGCCAAGCCCCACTTCCCGTTTTCTAGAGTTAATTTGGAGGTAAGAGTCTCAGGTCCTTTTGTGCTCGGGCTGGCTTTGAACCTTGATCCTCAGATCTCAGCCTCCTGGGCAGCTAGGATCACAGACGTGAGCCACCGCGCCCGGCTAATGAGCTGCTTTCTAATAAATGAATCGATCTTGCTGGTCCGTTTGAATTTCAGTGGTTTACCAGGGATGGACTCGGCACACTCTGACCAACGATTCACTTGTATCCGGCCTGCGCGAGCTGGACCGGAGATCTGGCCGAGGTCTTCCGGGAGCTCACACCTGCGTTTTCATCGTCGATTCCTGGGTTCCGGCGCGGTCTTTGGCACTCTAATCCTTGTTGAGTAAATCACTGGGCACCTAACAACTTCAGGCCCTGTTTCACCCCAAAGCCCCGGGCGCCCCTATTTGGAGTCCCATCAATCCATTCTCCTAACTCATCAAACTCCCGGGTGAACCACGCCCCCTCCCCCCCTCAACTCGGAACTCAAAACTCCAGATCCCAATGCCCGGATCAATGAAATCCGCCCACAGGACAATACCACAGTCACTGAGGGGAGCTGACCTGGGGCGGGGAGGCGGGGGGACCGGCGTGGGTGCCCTCCCACCGCGGTCACGCCGGGCCCCGCACACCGCCCGGACCGGTTCCCGCCCTCCCCGCAGCCGCGCGCGGCCTCGCCCGGGTCCGACCCCGCCCCCACCCCGCCACGGCTCCACTCACTGTTTTTAAGAAAACGCTCCTCGTGCAGCACCGCAATGGCGTTGACGCACAGCAGGGCGGCCTGAAGCAACGAGTATAGGGTAAAGGCCATGGTTACTGGAAGCCGGCCGGAGGCCCAAACGGACTCCTCTCTCCCGCCGCCGCCGTGGACGTGGCGCCGCCACCGCCGCGGCGCTCTCAACGGGAGCCGGCGTGGTCCAAAACTCAAGGTTCTCGTCTCCAAGGAGCCCCGCCCACCAGGCTAGGCCCCGCCCCCCGCGCTTGCGTCAGCAGGGCGTGTCGGCCCAGCCGTCCAGACTAGGCGCTGTCTGGCCGTGGCTGCAGCCGTTGAACAAAGAGAAGTGGCTGATCTCAATTGACGCGCCAGATTTCAAAGACTTAGGCGGCAAAACAGGACGTAAGATACCTCAGAATTATTTAAATGTTGAGCACATACACATTAGAATAATATTTTGAATAAAATGAGAGGCAATAATATACCACGTTTACCATCTTTTTAGTTCGTTAACTGTGGATCTGAAAAATACAGAAATTCCATAAGAAATATACATGAACCCAGATACTCTTGAGAACTGTATGAGGTGTCGCGACCACACTTCCACTGATACGCGCTTTGTAATTTTCATTTCCCTAACTTTACTGACCCTGACTTGCTCCCCTTCCTTATTACCTGCTTAGGCTTTCTAGTCACCTCTGAACTCATCCAAGTTGAATTCAATTCATACTCCGCTATCCTCCCTGTTTTATTAGTATCTTACTGATTAATATCTATCCACACCATTTTAATAAGTGGCTTTGTTTATCTTTGGCTTCATCAGCAGGTACTTCTTGGATATACTATGTTGTTTATTGAGATGTGATTTGAGAACAAGCAGGCAAGCCATCCCTTCCTGAGCTTGTTAAGATCAGCTACCATAGAAAAGAGGGTAAGACAGCAAAAGATTTTGGATACCTGTGTGTTGCTACTAGTGCAAGAGAGACTGCGGAGAAAAACTTAATTCCCCCCCCCCCCCAAAAAATAGACTTACATAAGCCAAGTAATTACCACTCAAGGACTAAGAGATGTGTTATTTCCCACAATGTATATTAAAGTTGGACCTCCAAAGTCCAGCTTTAAATGTGTTAGAGACACGAAGATAAAATAAATGCAATTAAAGAATCGCTAGGATAAATGGGATATTGACAAATTCTTCAGTTTGTCAAAGCCCATAAAACTCTAGAGAGATAGTATCTTAATCTGTTCATGCTGCTGTAACAAACTAACATGGGCTAGGTAGCTTACACACAAAAGAAATGTGTTTCTTACAATCCTAAAGGCTGGAAGTCTGAGATCAGAGTGTCGCCTTCTGGTAAAGGCATCTTTCCCACGTACAGATGGCCAATTTCCCTTTTTAGCCTCATATGGTTAAAAGAGATGAAGCAGGCCCCCTTGGAATCCTTATTGGACATTAACCTTTCATGCGTTCTACCTGATCTAATTCTAGCTCTATCTCAAAGATTGTATCTTGTAATACCATAACACTTGGGGTTTCAACATATGAATTTTTGTAAACACACAAACATTTAGTCCTTAGCAGCGAAGGAAAAAGCGTTCCTGAGCATTGAGAGTGGTCACTCTAAGATTTCTGTACTGCATTCAAGGATGGGAAGGGCACCTGGGGAACTAGTTTGGAAGCTTACACAGTGAAACCATGGTTTTTATTGGTCTATTGAGAGAAGAGAGTTAAAGGGGGACAGTCTGGTTTATTTTCACCAAAGCTAATGGTGAGGCATAGTCCCCAGAATAATAGTGTTTTGAGGTAGTGGGATCTTTACAAGGAAAATTAGGTTATAGGAACTTCTCTTCTATGCAGTGATAATGGAGTTCCTATGAGAACCTATGAAACAAGGTTACCCTAAAGTGAGTCCAGCTTTTCTTAGGTCTCTTTTGCACAAACCTGCTTGCTCTTTCACTTTCCACCAAGAATCTGTCAGCAGAAGCCAAGAACATCCATCCGGTCTATGCTCTTGTGCTTCCAGAAGTGTGATTTTTAAAAATACCTTTTTAAGAAAAATTCCAGCTTCAGGTATTTTTATAGCAACAGAATATGGACCAAGACTGGAGGCAATGAGAGATTATGGTATCGATTTAGCCAAATTGGAAGAAGAGCCTTCCAGAGGTATTTCTTCCTTCTGTCAATCATTTATGAGTTTCATAATCTAATTCTTATTGTCAAAAGAATCAAGTCTGCTCCTCTGTTACTTCCTCTATAAAATTAGATAATTGCCATCTCTTCATCTCCTTGAGCTCTAAAAGTCAAGGAAAAGCAGCTTAAAATATATGACAGTGAACCTTCCTGATACATTGTTATCTGATTATTTTTTCAAAAATCCGGACTTGCAGCTTAAGCTGATTGTAGCCAAATCACAGTAGTCTAGTCTAGTCTAGATTAATCAAAATATATCAAATTGATGATCCATGAAAACAATTTGTGGTTGTTTGAAGTCACTACATTTTAGGGATAGTTGCTCCATGACACTTTTATTTTTTTATTTTTTTATTTTTTGCCAGTCCTGGGCTTGAGCTCAGGGCCTGAGCACTGTCCTTGGATTTTCTCAAGGCTAGAGCTCTACCACTTGAGCCTCAGCACCACTTCTGGCTTTTTTTTTTTTCTATGTATGTGGTACCGAGGAATCGAACCCGGGTCTTCATGCATGCTAGGCAAGCACTTTAACCACTAGGCCAAGCCCCCGGCCTCCATGACACTTTTAAAAGCTGCAGATTTCTCTTCTGTATCTACAGACACTTACTTATGCTAATTTTATTCTAATGGCCTAAATATACTGATACTCCATGAAGATTTCCACATAAGTATCTTCTACTCAGAACTCACCATTAACTCTTGGCTCATACTTCTAGCTGACTAACCTGTGGATATCTAAGAGGTAGTTTAAATATATCTTTTCCAAAAATGAACTTCTGATTTCTTAGGAAGCATACATCTCCTATAGTTAATTTATTTCAGTTATTAGCAACTACAGTGGTTCAGGGAGGCTTTCTAGAATCATCATTGACTCTACTGATATCCAACTTCAGCGGCAAATCCTGTTAACTTTCTCTTCAACATGTTCTATGATTTGAGTGTCCTCTCCAAAATTAATGTTAAAATCCAACTGTCCTTGTAATAGTAAGGGGGCATTAAGAGGGCCTTATGGCATAAGCTTTCATACATGACTTAATGCTGTTATATTGGGAGCAAGTTCATTATAAAAAGGCAAGTTCAGCTGTCTTGCTCTCCCTTTCTTTTTTTTTTTTTTTTGTCCTTCTGTGATGTATTGACAACAGCAAAAAATCCCTTACCAGACCCTGGCTCCTCCATTTAGAATTTCTAAGTTCTAGAGCTTGGCACTAATACATCTCTTCTCATTGTACATATTCTATATAGCAGCACAAAATGGATTATGAGAACCTATACATGTAAATTCAAATCTTACTACTTCATATGTTCTCATCTACTAAAATTCTGGTCCAAATCCTTATGATCGCTTATGCTGCTTGTGATAGCATTACTTGTGGTAGTATTCCTAGTAAACCTCTATTTCTACTGTGGCCTCTCTGCAGTTTACTCTTTATTAGAGTGGTCCAAGTACTTCTTTTAAACCAATTTATGAAAGAAAGTTATTTGTTTAGAGAACTGGGTCACTTGATCTGGAGACACTCTCATGATCTGGATTGTGTTGATCATATTCTCATAATCCTAGCTTGCTTAAATGCTATACATAATACACAGTCATCTGTAAAAATAAAAAATAGCAGAAGAGGTGACATCTTCCAAAAAGAAATGTGCTCTTTATCTGACTTATGTAACTGCAATCCCTCTGTACATCACCTTTATAATAACAGTAAAATATGAAAAAAGGAAAGCACTTGCTGATTGGAAAAAAAAACAGTCATTGTTTAAGCTGACTAAAACCCTTCACTAGCTCACTCAACTTAAAAAAAATCAGGTTTCTGGTAACTTTTTTCACAAGTTAGATCCTAGAGTAATTCTTTGATGAATCTGTCTGCTTTGCTCTCTTCCTATTTTTAAATCTCAGCATCTCTATTTTTGCAATTGTTGAAAATAGCTCATGAAGATAATGACATACGTTATTTATTAAAAATTTAGATTCACTTGAAGACTGACAAAAATGGATCATGCTTTTTAATATTTTTATTCTGATGATATATTTTAGTAGATATGTTTATTTCATGGTCTGTGTCTGAGATATGAATCAATGATGACTGAGGTATGTCTGCTATTAATCTTGCTGTTTAAAATAGCAACTTTGAGGTTAAATGGGTTTAGGGCAGCAGAATCCACTCAAAATGGTTCTATTTGAAGTCAGCATTGGACCAAAATAGGAAAATCCCACGAGTGAGAATCATTCATGTTTATAGACTCACACAAGCTATTTCTGGTATAAGACTCAAATGAAACCATTTGCAAGTGGAAAGCTGTGTATTATGAAGTATTTCTGGCAATAAGGCTCTTGGAAATGGAAAGTTTCTTTAAAAAAATGAGTCACTGTATCTGTTTGGCATTAATCTCCAAAGGCTACATAGAACTAATTTTATTTTGTAAGCCACTTAAGGAAATAAAATCAGAACTAACAAACTAAGGAAATTATTACTCAAATGCGTATTATTCACTCATTCATTCACTTTTCCATTCATTTATTCAGTAACAATTTATTGAAGTTTGAAGAAGGACTTACAGCATGTAAGGGGTTGGATGTGATATAGTAGTTTATGCAGATGGACACAATTCTTTTTGGTTGAAAGTGACCCACTGCTAAAGAAAATGAGCCTTCTGCAAGTTTCTGCAAAACAGTAATTTCCTACGCTAAAAATAGAAAAGGAATATGGGACAAACGATAGAACATGACACTATCTCCTAAACTTGACTGATTATCAGGCTTATCTGAGGGCTTTTGAATATATATAGTTGTCTTCTCATTCATCAAGTACATGTATTCCTCTTTATTACTCCTAGGACTCCATTAGGTTATAGAGGATTAAAAAAGGAAGTGGAATTATAGTAGTAAAGATATGGAGGGACATAAGCAATTTCATCAGTTTTTTTTTTGTTTTCTTTTTTTGCCAGTCCTGGGCTGGGCTTGAGCTCAGGGCTTGAACACTGTCCTTGGACTTTCTCAAGGCTAGCACTCTACCACTTGAGCCTCAGCACCACTTCCAGCTTTTTGCTATGTATGTGGTACCGAGGAATCGAACCCGGGTCTTTGTGCGTGCGAGGCAAGCACTCTACCACTAAGCCAAACTCCCGGCCCCACTTAAAATATTTTTAAATATGCAGAAGGCTCGGGAAGTTTTTACTTAATTGGCAAATGTTTGAGTATTTTTGCAAACATTTAGGCAATGGTGATAAAACAATAAGCATGTTAAAGGCCATGCCTCTAAGGAATTTTCTTGAAGAGTTACTGGTGCTTATACATTCTATATTCCAAAACCTTTTTAGAAGTTGCTTTGGGACAGAATCTCATTAAATTTCCTGGGCTAGTCTTGAGTTCTCAATCCTCCTTCCCCAGCCTCCAGAGCAGCTGGGATTACAGGTACAAAATATCATGCTGGCTATTTATATTCTAATGAAGATACATTACATGTATTCTTTTTAAGACAGTTACTTGAAAATATAATCTAGCAATATGTTGGCTAAAAAAACCCGAAGAAGACAATTTATAATAAGTGGGAAAACTAAAAACTCAATAGAAACAATCTTAGATTCTTAAATGAGAAGAAAACTACAGTCCCATAAAATATTGGTCCAATATTGAAACAAAAGCCATATAACGAATGATTGTTGTCCTTAATGTACTATGTTGTCTCTCATCTCCTTTGCTGTCCCTTGGTTATCTCATATTGTTACAGTATCTCACTTTGTTATCTGATATATTGAATTTATTTGTATTTGGTTATTTGAAATTTGATAGGGAAGGGGGGAAAACCAAGAAGGGTGAGAGGTGTGGGGGGGAGGGTAATGGGTACCAAGACATGTGAAAGGGTATCAATGTATGTGAATTAATGCACCTTCTATCTGGCAAATATCATGTAACCCTTTTACTAATTACAAAAAAAAAATTTAAAAAAATATTGGTCCAAATTAGAACAAGAAGTCAGTTTACTCCATAAAGAATCTCTTGTAGAAAAAGACAACAACAAAGAAAATAGATTCCATGTCACAGACTAAATGAGAAAATGTCTAGAAGATATAAATGATATGGTGTGGTGATGTTTGTTAATATTCAGTAGTATTCAGTTGAATCCTTTCTGGTGACACAAGTTATGTTTTTCAGAGGCCTCTTCGGTTAGGTAGGACTATACAGGGGATAAATAGAGTGCAGGCTTGATTTTCAGGCTATAGCAGTAAATAAACAACAAGCCGCCATAATCTCTCCTTTGCTTTGCTGGCTGCTGGATGGAGTGCATCCCATTGGAAGATCCACAACTATCAGAACCACAACACAGAAGTCGACTTTCTTTCAACTCACACTAGATAAGAAATGAACTTTTTTTGCCTTTACAGTTAATCTCTCATTTGTTACTGTATCTGACTTGGTTACCTGGTATATTGTATATACATTTATTTGTTTATTTGAAATAGGAAAGGGAAGGGGGGAAACAAGATGATTGGGAGGGGGTGGGGGACAAAAACATAAGAAGGGGTATCAATGTAACTGACGAATGTAACTGTAACCCCTCTATACATTATCCTGAAATTAAAAAAATGAACTCTCAAAATGTGAAGTCCCTGACTGAGCTTTTAGAATATTTACCTTTTATTTGAATTCTTAATTGAACATTTCTTGGTTTACCCTAACTAAAAAAAAATGATTCTAAAGAAGGGGGACCAGGGCCTGGAGTTTGGCTTACTGGCAAAGTGCTTGTCTAGTACACACAAAAGACTTGGTTCCATTCCTTAGCATCATATATAGAAAAAGCCTGAAGTGGTGCGGTGGCTCAATAAGGTGGTGCGGTGGCTCAATTAGGTAGTGCTCTAGCCTTGAGAAAGCCCAAGGACAATGCTCAGGCCCTGAGTTCAAGCACCAGGACTGGCCAAAAAAAAAAAAAAAGTGTGTGTGTGGTTGGAACCAACAGAGGAAAAAAAATACAGAGCAATAAAGATGCGATCCTATAAAGTCAAGTTAAACTGGCCCTTTGTGATGCAGGAGTTATGTGTCAAGCGACTGACAAGTCTGCAACAAACTGAAAGGGAAAGAATTAGCAGGGACAGGAAGGAGAAAGGAGGCAGCAGTGTGAGGAAAAGGCAGAATTCTAGGAAGACTGTGCTTGATCCATTTATCTTTCAGCTCAATGGTTTTTGTTTTTTCTTTTTCTTTTTCTTTTTTTTTTTGCCAGTCATGGGAGTGGGCTCAGGGCCTGAGCACTGTCCTTGGGTTTTCTCAAGGCTAGAGCTCTACCACTTGAGCCACAGTACCCCTTCCGGCTTTTTTCTGTGTATGTGGTACTAAGGAATCAAACCCAGGTCTTCATGCATGCTAGGCAAGTACTTTACCACTAGGCCAAACTCTCAGCCCCTGTTTTTTATTTTTCTTCAGTCATGGCACTTGAAACTCTGGGCCAGGGCATTGTCCCTGACCTCTTCAGCTCAAGGCTACCACCTTGCCCCTTGAGTCACAGCACCACTTCCTCAGCCCAATGGTTATGTACAAACCACTGCCAGACATGTGTTGGTGTTGATGGAGTTAATTTTCTGCACCTGGAGCCCACCTATGGAATCTTTAGAAGTCTGAAATTCAAAATGCATCTCTCTGCATAAGCAGAGGAAAAGCAGAGGCCATGAAGGGCACAGGTGAGAATCAGGAATGCTGATAACAAATGGAGCATGACCAGGGAAGAAGTTTAGCTTGTCTGGCTATGTTTCTTGCATATTGAATCTTCCCAAATTCTGCTAGTTCTCTACAAACCCATTTATGAGTTCAGAGCATTTAAGGTATTCAAGTCATCTGCATTAGAAAACACTTTCAGAATGGCTGTATTTACTGAGCCAAGAGGATTTCAAGGTAGGAAGTTGTTCTTGCCCTAAAGGGATTTATAGTCTCATGGGGCACAGGTAAGACAGACAGCAATGAAAACCCAAGGAAAGCCTGGCACAGTGGCTCACACCTGTAATCCTAGCTACTCAGGAGGCTGAGATCTGAGGATCTCAGTTCAAAGCCAGCCCGGGACTAAAGACCCTGAGACTCTTATCTCCAATTAACCATTAGAAACTGGAAGTGGCGCTGTGGCTCAAGGGGTAGGGTGGTAGCCTAGAGCTGAAAAGCTCAGGAAAACACCCAGGCCCAGAGTTCGAGCCCTATGACCGACAAAATAAATAAATAGCAAGAAAAGAAAGAAGGACAAAAAGCAAATACCCTAACAGATTTTGGAGAAGGACAAATTTAGGGCCTGGAGAAGCAGGGCCAGGAGTGGATTTGAGCTGACTCTGGAGGGTCACTTAGAATTTGTGCAAGGAGAAAGGATCAAGGAGGGTGTTCTAGGTGGAGAAATGGTGCTAGCCTGCAAAGACAAGAAGGACAGAAAATATGGCCTACATGGAAAAGAAGTCCTGATACCAGAGGGTAAATGTAGATTTGGTGGAGTTACATAGGACCTTACATAGGTAAGGATATAAATTTTGTTTTGTATCAAACATTTTCAAGATAAAAGCAGTGAAACCAAATATAGAACACATGCATATAATCCCAGCACTCATGCTTAACATACCATTTCTATTTTCAGTAGTTCCACTTTTACTCATTTCTATAACTAAAGATATGTGTGCAGATACTTTTGTTTCTCCTGCCTAGATAAAGTAGATTGGAAGAGTTGAATGTGATTTTTCTATGATTTAGAATTTTTTAAAAGCTATTCCATAGTATAATCCATTTGCAAGCTCTTGCTGTCCACAGAGTCTTTTGAATATCCCTACTCATTCTTCCTAATATACTTTGGTTTCTTCCCCTACCTCACTAAAACCATCTTCCCTGAGTGTATGTATGGTTAATTCAACAAAGATTAATAAGGTAATGCTTAGAAAGAGCAATCTTTTCTTTAATAAGCTACATAAATAACAACAGATGTCTAAGAAAGCTTTTGGGAAACACTAATTAACTCTCAGAACTCCTGAGAGGTTTCCTTCCTTTAACATTAAAACACAAGGAAGGAAAACTCTTGGCAATCACAGATGGGTGCCCTATCTTCTGGAACAGAACTTTTGCCCATTTTTTTTTCTTTTTTTGCCAGTCCTGGGGTTGAGCTCAGGGCCTGAGCACTGTCCTTGGACTTTCTCAAGGCTAGAGCTCTACCACTTGATTCTCAGCACTTTCGGCTTTTTTCTATGTATGTGGTACCAAGGAATAAAACCCGGGTCTTCGTGCATGCTAGGCAAGCACTTTAACCACTAGGCCAAACTCCCGGCCATGGAACAGAACTTTTTATTCTCAACTCTCAGTAACCAAGCCAGGGCTAACTGACCCTCACAGCTGGTCCAGAAATACACTGAACTGGAATACTATTTTTAAATATGCAAAGACTTAGAAAGCAGCACCAAAAATAAAAAACAAAAAACAAAGAAAAGTAAAAGAAAAAAGTCTGATTTTTAATCACCACTCTTATCTTATTTTTCCCTTCCTCCCTTCCTCCTCCCTTCCTTTCTCCTTTCCTTCCATCTTTCCTTCCTTATGTTCTCCCTTTCTTCCTTCATTCCCTCTTTTTTTTTTTGAGATAGGATTTTTCCATAGAGGGTACAGGCTGGCTTGGAAATCATTATGTATCCCAGGCTGGCTTCCAATTTGTGATATTTCTTGTTAGTCCATTTTGTTCCTGCACCTTCAAAATGAGTTGTTGATCCTGGAGAATATCTAGGTATTAGTTGGTTCTTAGCTGAACAATAGAATACCCTGGGAGCTTATGACTCTCTAATGCCAAAACTGTGTTCTACTCTAATTAAATCATAGTGTCTGGGTGTCAGGTACAGAGATTCCACTGTGCTGCTGATATTGGTCTAGACACATAACTACAATGAAAAAGGGGTGTGAAGTCTTGTACACAGGGGAATAGACTCTAATGAGAGGAAGTCTTAGAGTCATGCCAGAATAAAAATGAATTTGGAACAACAAAGGAAAGTCTGTATTGTACGTTTATGGAATCTATCTTACTATTTGTTCCTTTATCTTGAATAGAGGGGTTATCATTCCCCACACTAATAAGATGAAGCCTATGTGTAAATGGGGGTTCGACTTGGTTCACTTAGCAGTGAGCAGTGGAGTTGAATAGTTAAAAGCAGAGATTTCTGAGTCGTAATGACCCTAGGTTCAAATTCTTGGTTTACTATATCACCAGGGCATTTTGCTCTGTTTCAATTAAATACGTCCTACTTCATAAGGTTGTGTAAGGATTAAATGAAACATTAAGATACGTAGCACAATGTTCAGCTGTGAACACTGTGAATGTTGGCTGCTGTTATTATTACTGGCTGCCAAGTAATTGGATTATGGTGCCATATAAGTAGAGTGATGAGAAACTAACTACATTTGAAATCAGTTTCACCAATGATGACTCAGTACGACTTCAGTTATTTAACTATGTTTTAAAGCGTACAATTTGGGAGAAATGTCAATTCTTTTAAAAAGTCAATCCCAAGAGGGCCATAAAAGCTATTTTTAATCACTACCACTAATTACAAGGAAGTATAAATCAATAAACTTTGCTAAATGGCCTAAAATATAATAAAGAAAACCATCATTAACAATTATCCAGGAAGCCACTGTCCTTAAGAGATGATATAAAAAATTGGATAAGAAGAAAACTCGAAGCATTAACAAGGCTATCAGAATTCTTAACTCAGTGCAGAGTCATATTTTCAGAAAGATGAATTACTTTAGGTAACCTGTATGTGTTACTGCTAAATTACATGTTATTTGTTCTGGCATAGAGAGTCTAGAAATACATAGTCATCTACAAAAAGGTGTTTTTAGCTCTCAGAGCTTTGTAACACCTTTTTATGGGTCAAAAGCAGGCCACTTTCAGACCACTTCCTCCTCCCTCCCCATTTTTTTTTCCTTGTAAAACTAAAATCTTTTTCAGTGCCAAATCCATACAGGAGTCAAGCTGTGTACAGAAAGTCTTAGCTCTTTTCTCTCAGACCTGCATGTGTGAATGCTGGTCCAATTTGGAAATCCTAAGGCTTTTGTCTGAGTTCCAAAGTTTACCTTTCTGCCCCTCTGGACGTAGGAGCTAAATCATACTGTGCTAAAGAGCTCTTTGCTCATCATATCCAAGAGTCTAGAACTGGGGCTGCTTCTTGCCACCCTGTTTATTCGAAGTGGCGCATTTCACCTGTTTGGAACCTGCCCACCAAGGGAATCAGAACATCTGATCCCTTTTATTATGCACAATGATTGACAACCTCCTGTTCTTGTACTTGTCTATGTGGCAGAGCTCCATTTCATGTTGGATTCTGGGTAAAAATATGGTTACATCTGTATCTATATCATATCTGAACCTACAAGATCTATCAGCTGTATACCTTTCTAACCCAGCTCCTCTTCTACCTGGAAAGTCCAGCCTATTTCATTTTGTCTTCGACAGTGTAAGACATCAAAGATTGGCTTAGTACAGTGGTGAGGCCAAGAGTTGAAAAAAAATCTGGCCATGGCAAAGAGAAAACCTGGATTTGGGATGGAACTTGCAATGAATTAGTCTTTACAATGACTCCTTTAGCTAAACCAAAGGCAAAGATGATAAAATTATAGAAACCATGTAAGTATGCATTAAAAAATTGTCAGAGTTTTTTGGGGGCCAATCAGGGCCCCCAAATAAATTAAAGGTTTTATAATTAGAATTAAAAAGAAAACATAAAGAAGCAATGATTAAATAAATGATTAAATAAATAAATAACCTTACTTCTTTCCAATATAAAAGAAATTTTGAAATGGATAGTCCAGTGTTGGAATGGTTGAGTCCAAAGTTATCTATTATCTAATAGTTATTATCTCTGTGTCATATTAATAGATCTTCACAGCCATTTTATGACCCAAAATATCTGCTAGGGCTCCATCTCCATTACATCTATCAGGAAAGAGGAGAAGGCAGGGCAACAAAATCATTTAACTAAGTGAAACTCTTTTAAAGAGATCTTCCTGAAAGCTCTATATTTCTATGAGTGTCTCATTAGTCAGAATATAGCCACTGGTCATATCTAACGGAGAATATGACCGGGGAAGGTTGTCTTTTTTTTTTTTTTTTTTTTTTTTTGGCAGTCCTGGGCTTGAGCTCAGGGCCTGAGCACTGTCCTTGGACTTTCTCAAGGCTAGAGCTCTACCCCTTGAGCTTCAGCACCACTTCCGGCTTTTTTCTATGTATGTGGTAGCGAGGAATTGAACCCGGGTCTTCATGCATGCTAGGCAAGCACTTTAACCACTAGGCCAAACTCCCGGCCTGGAAGGTTGTCTTTTATTTACTATCTTGCCACTTGAGAATGGATACTTATTGATGACAACTAGCAATTTGTCTCATGTGGTCACTTGAAGCAAAACAAAATGTGACTATGTTTAGAGAGAGAATTTAAAGTGGTAACAATAAACTGATCTGCTCTGGTGTTTGGCTCAAATAAAATAAATGATATCAATTTACTCACTTACTTTTGCTAAATAGTTATGTACCAGAGACTGCACTCAGTATTACAAGATGGGATGAACTATAAGTGCACATCCCCAAACCCTCATTAAAGCTCAGAGCACACAGCTCTCTGACAAACAACCATATTAAAAAAAAAACAAAAACAGGGGCTGGGATGTAGCTCAGTGGCAAAGTGCTTGCTTAGCAAGTGCAATGTCCTGGGTTCGATCCCCAGTGCCAAAAAAGAAAAGACAAAAAACCCAAAAAACAACAAAAAAAACCCCAAACAAACAGGATTTAAGGTGATCCAGCCTTGTGCACTCAGAAAAGTGGGACAGAAGGAGTTCCCCTTGAATCTGGATTCTACTTCAGCATCCACTGAAGGACCTGGTACCTGAATCTTGACCATGACAGAGTTCCTTTTTTTCTGATATTCCTCACTGCTGACCATGGCTGTCTTTACCCTTATGTTTAACATCAAAACTACTTTGTATGATCACATATCCTGAACCGAGTTCGTTCTCTATTTTCTACAGGGCTGAGACCATACTCATCGTTTAATCTAAGGAAACTGGGGTATAATGTCCCCCTCTCCTTGCCTGTAGCAAACAGATCAACAATCACTCAGACATTTTGAGGATCCAAAGCATCATTCTGAAATGTCTGGTTTTGCTCCAACAGGAAATACTTCATTAGTTAAGGTGGCATTTTTTGCTTTGATTTGCTATGGTCTTTCCTGATCTTATAATTTAATTTGGAATTAAACTAGAGAATTTTATTTGCACAGCTTGTATTATAGTATTTGATAGTATTTTAGTTGACCTTGGGACTTTGATATGAGAAAACAAAGAGCACAACATTTTTCTGCTGTCATTTCAGAGAGCCAATAATTTTTATTTGTCCTTCCAAAGAGTGGATTTATTTTTAGTCCCATGCAGAGCTGCAGATGAATGTCCTGTCTGTTTTCACTGGATGGCTCAAATAACCAAGTCCTATCTAGTTTTAGAGAAAAAAATTTCCTTTCCAACTTAAAGAGTACCAAATACTATTAAACTAGAGGAAAGATAATCTCTGCTATAATGACAAATTGTGACTTGCTTCCTTTTTTCCTCTAATATTTTTTGTTTGTTGTTTTACCATATGGATCAGGATCGATAGTTTCTAGTGCTTTGTGGAGAATTGAGACTCAGCAGTTAAAAAAAATTAAGAAATAAGGCTTTACAAGATGAGGGGTGGGGGTGGGGGGAGGGAAATGGGGACCAAGACATGAGAAAGGGTATCAATGAATTAATGCACCTTCTATCTGGTGAATATAATGTAACCCTTCTATTGATTACAATAAAAATAAGGCTTCAAAGCTGAGAAAATACAGGCACCAAGAGTCCTATAGCCTTCAGAGAGAGGGAGAGACAGAGAGAGAGAGAGAGAGAGAGAGAGAGAGAGAGAGAGAGACAGACAGACAGACAGACAGAGAGAGAGAGGTGTATAGTGGAGCTTCCATAAGGCTTTAGTATTTAGTTGGAGAACTAGAAGATGCCAGTGTAGTTTTTCCTTCTCAGTAACAGAGGCCAATGGCCTCTTCATTGAGAATGGCCATTAACTCAGCTGAGAGGTGATGGCATTGTTATTATCTGCAGATATTTGCCTGTAGATATTCTCAAATTGCCTGATTCTAAGTTTTCTTTTGCTACAAAACCATTTGCTGATGCCTGTGTTCTTATAGCTTTGAGATATTTAAAGCTATAACTAGAAAAAACTGATGTTTTAGGCTGATTTCAGAAACCTGTGCCATCCTACAAGCTCCTCCTAGAAGAGTGGCTCTAGGTATAGATCTTCTGTCACAGCATCTTCATTTTAGATTCCTCTAGTGGTTTCTGGGAATCTGCCAACACATTCCAGAATATAATATCCTTTCTCTCAACTAAGAAGAGTAGAAATAAATATCTCTCCTTTGGTTTCCTAATATGTACTGTAATAAGGATTTTAAACATGCCCAAACGTCCATGTGCTAAAGGGTTCTCCCAGCTCCTGGTGCTATTAGAAGGTGGTGGAACCTTTAAGAGGTGGAGCTTATCAGGAGGAAATTAGGTCATTGTAGTTATATCAGGACTCCCTTTCCCCACTTTTTTCTATTCTTTGTTTTCTAGTTCCCACAAAGTAGACAGCTACTTCTTTTATGCATTTCTTCCAGGATGTACTGTCTTGACACAGACCCAGAAGCAATAGAGCCAACTAACTATGGATAAAGATCTGTGAAAATTGACTTGAGTCAAAACAAAGCTGTTCTCATTACAAGTTCTCATGTGTTTACTAAGGCAATTGAAAGTTAATACAATGTGGCAGCCAAGAGCATTTATCTACCTCAAAGACAAAGAGCAGAGCTTCACAGGATAGTTCATAATAGAGGTGGTGGGGAAAGGCACTGAGTAAAGTGGTGGACACAGTTAAACTTAAAAAAGAACCTGTCAAAGGATGCCAATGGCTCGATGTTCCTTCCATTAGGATAGTCCTTGGAAACCTCAGGTCATGAGATGGTTAATGTAATCTAGCATGTAAAAATCTTGGTTACAAAGGAATAACTATTCTAGATCTTCTTTTTGTGTCATCTAAGATGTAGAAATTTTGGCATGAAATGATCACACTGATTAGCGTTTAATACCACAGTGGAAAGGAAGAAAGCCACACACGAACTCTGCCACTAACACAGTGTTACTATCTTGTAGAAATTTCAAACACTGCTATACAAGAGTAAAGATACCAATAACGGCCTTAAATTTTCAATCAATTATTCAAATATTTCTGCCAAAATAATTCTAAAAAGCATGTTTCTTTCTGAGTTGTCCCCTAAGCAAATGGGCATTTGAGTACATGGACACAAACACTACTTCATAGTTTTTTATTATAGATTTTTTTATCCACATGAATGTTAAAGAAACTACCACAGAGTTAAATACCATTTTTGATAACATGATTATATTCTTAATTACACTCAATAGTAAACTGTAAAATATTTCCAGAGGAATACAATCTTCATTCATACAGCAGGCAAAGTACCAGAGAGGAAGGGGGCCACGCATGTCCGTTCAGTTTGCTTTGTAAAGCAGGTTTGTACAGGTAATGTCTTCTCAACAGTCTAAACATGATCCCCACTTCTGGAACAGGTCTTCTGTTTTCTTTCCACTTAGAATCACTTCTTCAAAAGTAAAAAGACAATTGTATGGAGCTTCTCTCTCCATGAGTACAGTGTTGAGACCATTTGGTTTTCCCACTGTCTTTTGGCTAACAGCGCTTCCTATGCTCTGGGTTCAGTTGTCCTTTAGAAACACAAATACTCAAACTTTGGTTCCACCAAAAGATGTGACAAGCATTGACTGCTCTGGTTGGCACCCCCCTCCCCCCACTAATGAATGGCTGCTGACAGTCTATTTTACATGGTTGTCCATGCTGCTTTGAGGTCACTTGTCCTTGGGTTCTCCCAAACCTGAATTTACATTGGATGCCCAAGCCCTTTCAATTTGAAGTCTTTCTGCAGGTCCAAAATACTCAGTGACAGGCTGTATCTTACAAGAGAACAAGGGTAAGTGGGAGGAGAACGAGTGCACCTGGGAGGAGACAAAAACACAGAGCAGCAGTCTGAGCATAATGCAAGCAGACAATTTAAAAACAATGTATTATATCCTTAAAAGAAAATGCTTTAAAACAGTTTCAATGCATTTTAAGTGTAAATATGAAAGCATCTTGTTACATATTTGCCTGTGATCTCAAGTTCTGTGTCTCTAATGACATCAAACAAAACTCAAACTCTTCAATCAGAATGGGCTTCTTTATAACAAGGCCATTGGGCTGGCTCTAGAAGCTTTGGCTTGTTGTTAGGCAAATGTTAAGACCATTGAAGGGCAGACAGAATTCCATCTCTTGAGTCCTGCTGGCTTTGCTTGAATGACCCAGGTTATTTTATTTATTTATGTATTTTATTTATTTATGTATTTTATTTATTTATTTGCCAGTCCTGTGGCTTGAACTCAGGGCCTTGGCACTGGCCCTGAGCATCTCTATGCTCAAGGCTAGTGCTCTACCACTTGAGCCACAGCACCACTTCCGGCTTTTTCTGTGTATTTGGTACCAAGGAATTGAACCCAGGGCTTCATGTATGCCAGGCAAACATTCTACCACTAGGCCAGGCATCCGGCCCCATTATTTATTTATTTTTAATACAATCAGGGCATCATGAAAACTGCATAAATTGGCCAGAGATTTTGTGATTCAAAATTAATAAGGCACTGGTGGCTTATTAATTCTAGTTACTGAGAAGCCTATGATCCAGAAGGTTTGGAGATAAAAATTCAGACAAGGCCAGGCGTGGTGGATGACACCTGTAATCCTAGCTCCTGAGGAGGCTGAGAGCTGAGGATCCCAGTTCAAAGCCAGCCTGGACATTAAAGTCCATGAGACTCTTATCTCCAATTAGACTCTTATCTCCAATTAGAAAACTGGAAGTAGCATAGTGGTTCAAGGGGTAGGCAGTAGCCTTGAGCTGAAGAGCTCAAGGACAGTGCTCAGGCCCAGAGTTCAAGCCCCTGACCAAAAAAAAAAAATAATAATTTAGGCAAAATGTCCAAAAGACTCAGTCTCAAAACAAACAAGAAATAAAGAAAACAACAGGGCTGGAGGTATCGCTCACTTTGTAAAGTGTCATCCTCCAAGCAAGCAAGCCAAGTATAAACTCTGGTACTGGCAAGGGAGAAAACAGTGCTCTTTACTGTAGCATCTTTGTAAGACTAGGCAGTGAATAACTAAGTCAAGGATAATGACAGGAATCATCCTGGGGTTAAGATGGTCCAGAACAAGAGATAATTCAGATAATTCACAGATAAATGGAAAATTCACATTTAAAATATTTCAGAATGTATTCTATAATTTAAATGCATTCTGAAATATTTAAAATTTTCTTTCCATTGTACTCATAAGCTCACATTGAAACACATTCACACATTTGTACAATATCTAATCCAATAGGGCTTGCTTTGGGAAGTTGTTTGAAGATAAATAAAACAATCTACACTTTATACAGCTGGTTGCTAAACAAATAGAATTCGTGCCCCAAAGGCGACTTCTTCAGTTGAAGAAAGGTCTAGATAAATCCATGGATAATTAGCATTTAAGGATTTATCAAGAGCAAGTTAAGGGTATCCAGTGTAAATGACTAAAATTTGAGGTTGATATCATTCAGAGGAGTTATCTGGCTTTTAGGTGGAATTATGGTTAGATGGACTTGAATTTTAATTTAACATGGAATTTCTTATTTTCTAATGCAGGGCAGAAAAAAAAGATTTGTGGAACAGTGATATGTGTCTATATTTTCTCTGCTTATTAAGTGGATTGGCTGTGGTTTTGAAAAGCTTCCTCTCCTTAATATTCATATTTGAATCTACTGGGTGGCAAAAACACAGCATACTACCTTAAGGGTCACTCTTGCATAAGACATTAATGTATCCGTCTTTAATTTGGAAACCTGTGGTCACTGAGCAAGACAGAATTTGTTTCTTTCCCTGGGTCTAATGATTTTTGTTTTGTAATCTCTCTTGGGGGAACTCTCTGCAGGCATGGCATGTGGAGAATCAGAGACTGCCTCTAACAATATGGTTATGATTCTCTGGTTGGCTGATTTAGCTAAGCATTTAAGTAACCACTAATCTTCTGAAAGCACCAGGGTCTACTCAAAGAAATCCCTGTTGTCTGCAAGGGTGGAAACAAAATCAGCATGGAGGAAGCATTAGTTGTTTCATAACAAATCAATCTGTTGTTGCTTTTTTCTACCAACTAGTATGAGCTATGTCACTATCAGAGGTGTGGTTTGAGGTCTTCTTTGTATAGGCGTAAGACAGGCTCCTCTGTGACAAGCAGGAAGAAGAGATGGGAAGTGGAAGGAATAGGAGTTTACTGAAGTTCCTACATGTAAATCAAGCTACAGTCTAATGGATGAACCTCACTCATGCTACAAAAAAGATCAGATACAAGAAAACATTCGACATAATGTTCTATAAATGAAGTTCAAGAAAGCAGATTAAAGGAACCTGTATTGGGAGAAGGGAATCAGAGAAGCAGGAGGGAATGGAAGGTTGTTTGAGCATTTTTATCCTTTAAAGATTTATTTTGGCTTGCAGACTTCATGATTTGTATGACTTGATGACTTGCAGACTTTATGGAACATGTGTTATGCTTCAACAAAAAAAAGAAAGGTTATTTTAAATCCCAGGATAATCCTTTCTCTTTGACTTGAAAGAAAATTATTTACTTGTCACTTTCAGCTATTGCACATGTGGAATTTATCAGAATTAACTCGTGCTCTGATTACCTTGATATTCTGAATTAAATCAGAATGTTCTAAACTTTTCATGCTACTGGTGCCAACCTGGTTCCATTCAATGTAAAAGAGATGGTACAAAGTCAACTTCAGATCTAGTCAAAATACTTTATAGAACAGAACCAAACTCATAGGCACATTTCTGCTTAACATTGTGGAGATGGAAACTGAGTGACTTACTCTCTGGTCATCTCTGCTACAGAAACATCTGTTCACTGAAGACAAGAATTTCACATGTTGGGAGCAGACGGGATACCTAGATCGTTGTTTTGAACACAGACTCAAATTACATCTGTTTTCTCTGTGCTTCTGTACTCTGTGTGCAAAATTAAGAGAGTGTACAAGTGGAAGATTGTTTTGGGAAGTGTTTTGAATGTCTGATGATGCATGTGACTTAATTATTATTGTGGAAGGCAAATGCTGAAAAAAAAATCCCACTAATAATGAGACAAGAAATAAGCTTGTCAGCTGCACATGGTAGAGGAGATACGTGACATGCAGAAGGAAGGTGTGAAGGAAGAAGAGGAACCAGGAGCCTACATTGTGAAGAAGACTTTGTCAGTAAATTCTGTTGGGTTGAAAATAAGTTCCGAGGGAATGAGAGGAAAAATCATGCAGATGAGACTAAGTTGAATTGGTTATAGTCCTAGTTGGCCTATAGCAGTATATAATTTTGTTTCCTGATTTGGCAGTGCCAATCGTTAGATCATCTCAACATGAAATTCTAATAGATACATATGTCTTTGCCATGTAATCAAAAGATTGCTTTTGAAAATGAATAGAATGCAGACATTAAATGCTCACTGTTTTCCCTTAAGCGTCCAAAATATTTTCTTTTTTTTTTTTGCCAGTCCTGGGCTTAGGCTCAGGGCCTGAGCACTGTCCTTGGATTTTTCTCAAGGCTAGAACTCTACCACTTGAACCTCAGCACCATTTCTGGCTTTTTCTAAGTATGCGGTAGCATGGAATTGAACCCGGGTCTTCGTGCATGCTAGGCAAGCACTCTACCACTAGGCCAAACTCCCAGCCCAATATTTCCTTTTTAAATTGTTGCCTGGGATGTGACCTTGAACCTGGCTTCAGTGGAGGAACTCTTCACTGGTTTAGGTGAAGAACAAATTACTATTCCTGAAACAGAAGGTTTCCAAGGTCTAAAGTGCCCCTCAAACATTCATATTTAAAGACTTGGCCCTCAGCCAGGTGTGGTGGCTCACGCCTGTAATCCTAGCTACTCATGAGGCCAAGATCTGAGGATCACAGTTCAAAGCCAGCCTGGGCACTATAGAATGTGAGACTCTTATCTCCAATTAACTACTAGAAAACTGAAAGTGGCACTATGGCTAAAGGGGTAGGGCAGTAGCCTGGGACTAAAGAGCTCAGGGAGAGCATCCAGGCCCAGAGTTCAAGCCCCATGGCTGACAAACAAATAAAAGACATGGCTCTTCCCTCTAGGCCCATTCTTTCTATGTATCCAAAGATGGAATATGAAGGAATATGACTCCCATCCTATTTTCTCAGGTACATACAGATACCAGGCAAATACTACAGACAGATAGCCTCACTCCAGCACAGTCATCTACCTAAGCCTAGCTGGAAACATCCCATTGTGGGCCCAACAGGGAGCCCCTACCTCCCTTGACCCAATGGCTTTTACATTAATGTCTGCCCCTCTTAAGCCCCATAAAACCCCAGTTCCTGTCCTAGCTCAGGCACAAAACCTCCAATCCTGCGGGAAGGTCTATGACCCTCTCTATTCCTCAATCAACAGTCCTCACCTGCTGATGATCTAGTCTGGCCTATTCCTTTTCTATTCTCCATTTTCCTAATATATGGTGCAGATCCTACACCTATCATCATCTACAGTAATTCACTGAAAGTCAGGTTTGTAGACAACTTTGAAAGTTAAGGAGAAATACCATAAGCTGACATTCCAGTGGGATGATAACAAAAGAGTCAGACAGAATCTTTAAGCAGAAAAACCTCCAGACAGTACAAAGATTACTTTTGCAGACTGAATGGAGAATGTTATTCATTTTAGGGATTTCTCATGGAATTTGTAAGAGAGAATTAGCCATCCATTTAGGAAGTCCCATTCCCCGGGATAGCAAAGTTCACTAACAAATAGCACCTTACTTTACCAATCCCTTGGTTATTTCAAGAGATCATTAAAGCACACAGCCATCAGTAAAATGGATTGCTAACAAATCTTACTTTCTCTGGAGATCTTACCTTTTAGCTTTTGCTGAGATGGGTACCAAGCTTCTCTTTCCTGATCAAGCTTGCTGCATATGGAATCTGAAAGGCAGAAACAAGCAAAACTATTTGGGTTAATCTTGGAGACAAACGTGTAATGGAGATCCTTTCTGTAGCCAACAATCCAAATGTCAATAGATCTTCTGTGAGGAGAAGAGGGATCCTTCGGCTCTGGACTGCCCAGGTGTTCATCATTGCTAAAGCTGGATCCAAAGCACACTGCGCATAGATGGGGGTTGCTACAGCTGGTCCCTGAGGTGAGTGTGGGATCTTCCACTTTGAAAATCTGCCTTCAAAAATGTTACCTACCTCCAGGGCCAGGAGCGTAGCCTTGTGGTAAAGTGCTCACCTAGCATGCAAGAAGCCCTGGGTCTGATTCCTCCATTCCACATACACAGAAAAAGCCAGAAGTGGCACTATGGCTTAGGTAGCAGAGTACTAACCTTGAGCAAAAAAGTGTCCAGGACTAGTGCTCAGGCCCTGAGTTCAAGACAAGGACTTGTTACCTCTAGCTGAGTCTGGTGGCTCATGCCTGTAATCCTAGCTACTCAGGAGGCTGAGATCTGAGAATCAAGGTTCAAAGCACAAAAGACCAAGACTCTTATCTCCAATTAAGCTCTAGAAAAGCAGGGTTTAGCTCAAGGGTAGGGTGATAGCCTTGAGCTGAAGAGCTCAGGGACAACGTCCAGGCCAAGTTCAAGCCCCATGACCGCCCCCCACACACAAAGAGTTACCTCTAAGAGTATGGTATTCTTGTTATTTAAATATGAAAGTGAATTATGGTGTCTCTAATAGTCCCCAAACACAAACACCATTATAAACCAGGTCAATGTGATCATTTAGTTTATGAGAATGATTTCCTCATCATATATGTTATGTTTATAAGTTACAATTAATAATAAGTATAAATTAGTGCTTTAGATAATTTCCCAATCACTGATAAAGAAGCATCAGAAAAATAGGGCTCAAAACTTTTATGTAAATAAAGTAAAAAATGTTTTGAAGACTGAAGCTGTAAACAAAAGCATTGGATACACTTTTCAATTGTAAATTCAAATGACTCAAATTAGGTTCCATGTATTATTTAGCCTGGTTTTGCCATTATTCCTAGTTACAACTCTCAATCCTTATGTTATCTACTTTTATTATTACAAGGCTAAACTCAGAACTATAAAGATTTTGATCTGTTTTCATTGTTTTTTTTTTTTTTATTTGCCAGTACTGGACTTGAGCTCAGGGCCTGAGCACTGTCCTTGGATTTTTCTCAAGGCTAGAGCTCTACCACTTGGGCCTCAGCACAATTTCTGGCTTTTTTCTATGTATATGGTACCAAGGAATCGAACCTGTGTCTTTGTGCATGCTAGGTGAGTACTCTACCACTAGTCCAAACTCCCAACCCTATTTTACATTTCTTAAATATATTTTATTGTAATTAATAGAATGGTTACATTATATTCGCTAGATAGAAGGTACATTACTTCACAAACATTGCTACCCTTTCTCATGTTTTTGTCTCCATTTTCCTCCCCCCATTTGATCTATTTTACATTTAAAGAAACAAATACTCAGATTTTAGAATATATCATGAAATACAGCTGTGATGTAAAATAGAGGGAAATTAAAATGATTTTCATTCATTTAAGCAGTAACTTCAAATACTATCATATACAGTTACACATTAATAGCATGATAATGAAAGTATATTTTATCCTTCAATCCACCAATCCACACATGCAAACCTTTACTAATGGGAAGAGGTTATGAATTCACAATGATGCTGGTAATTAAAAGGAGCTATACCATTTCACTATCATAATAGGTCAGTTGAATCAAACAGAGTCTTTAATGGAAAAGAAGATAAAAATAACCATCTCCTTATTTTGATGCACAACCACAAACTAAGCATAATTGTATATATGACAAAGGACATAAAGAGAAGCCTTGAAATTAATGATTCATATAGTAACATAAAAAGTTCAGTATCCCAATCCCTTATTTTCAGATATGGGCTGAGATCAGCTAGATAACTATGACAAGAACACCTACCCCGGGACCTACTCTAATTACCTCTTCTTTTCACTGTAGGTTATGCTACACCGGCTAGTCACAGAGACACCCTTGAATCCTGGTTTTCCATTGTGGTGTATACTGCAATACATCAAAGCACAAAGGTCACCTCTTTTGTTAAATGCCTAATTTGACAGTCTCAAATGGAACGCTGTTATTTTAGATGAGAAGAAATGATTTAAAAGAAAAAACCAATTTGGGGCACACTGAGTTTCCACTCAGAGTTGTTTGTGCCATTTTTACACCAAGATTAGGCACTGTAAGCACTATTATCTGTTCTGCGCCAAGTACTTGGAGATATAAATTAACATCATCAGTGTGAGTAAACTGCACACACTAACTCAAAGAAAATGACTGGATGGTCACTGCTTTTAGAGCTAAGTCAAGATGTCTTTCTCTCTTTTGCAGGAAGAATTTCATTAGGGTAAGTAGTTGAGAAAGAAGAGGACAAATGTCATTTCTAAGTAAGCATGTTTCAGTCCCATTGCTCAGCTAGAATTTAAATTGCCCATACAAACTAATTCTGGGTTTACTTATTTAAATGAAAATAAAAGAAAAGCCAAACAATAAGAAAGACCAAAATGAAAAAGAAAAAAAAAAGTTACAAGCTGAGCATCATGTACTTTAAATTAGAAGTCCTAAATCATGAATATCAAAATGACCCAGTGGACTGTAATACACCAAAATTATTGGCACCTTACTGAAAATCAAAAAAGATAATTTCCTACTTTGTCCTATAAAAGAGTGTGAGTTCAGGCACTCAGGTAAGCCATCATCTCACAGTGAGATAAAGACTATAATGCTTAGGAACACTGCATTGTCAAGATGGAGGGCACTACATCAGTGACTGGGGAAAGGTGCACAATAGCCAGAGTCGGTTGCTAGAGAGTCTTAAGAAACCATATTCAGAAGTCCAGATTTGCACCAAGTCCCTTGACATCTAGGGACTTCCTTTTGATGCACACTAAGTCACAAAACCAAAATTCTCCAGTGACCCAGGAATCTCTGATACTATTTTAGTGGCAAAAAGGAACAATTCTATCTGTAAAAAAAAGGCAAGTGGTAAGGTGACATATTTAAAAGAAGTGTCTCGGTTGAGCCAAAGAAACTCAGGCAAGTTTCCATACTAATGAATACTGGAGCACCTCCAAAGAAAAGACATTACCAGTGTGGAAGCTGTGTCCTTGCCCAAGAGCCAATGCTGGCCAGCGAAGATAAAGACCTACTGCTCTTTTCCCTGTGATGAAGCGTTGCACTCCCACCTTTGGGAAGTGGTAAACGGCTTTTTTACAAGTCCATGGTGAATGAAACGTTAGTACTAAATCTATCGATTGAACATTATTTTAATTGAAGCTTTTAATGAAGAACTTTGAGGCTGTTTCGCCTTAACTGTCTGTGACTGCAGCATTCTGTGAAAACAGCAGAGGGCACTTTAAGACCAGCACAATCTACCTCTTTCATGGTACTTATAAATCAAGCTTGAAGGCTGTCAATCTGGGCGGATGATATGCTATGTAATTCCCGCCCCTCCACCCCAGCCACAGCCCACAATTGGCCTTCAAGAACTAGGATTTAAAATGGAGAAAAAAATGGTAAAGGATGCTAAAAAAAACAAAACCCACACATCCAATAAATGTGTAATAATAGCTTACATACAGATGTGCATGCTTAAAAATGATTGCTAGGGGCCGGGAGTTTGGCCAAGTGGTAGAGTGCTTGCCTAGCATGCACAAAGACCTGGGTTCGGTTCCTCAGTACCACATACATAGAAAAAAGTCAGAAGTGGTGCTGAGGCTCAAGTGGTAGAGCTCTAGCCTTGAGAAAGTCTAAGGACAGTGCTCAGGCCTTGAGCCCAAGTCCAGGACTGGCAAAAAAAAATGATTGCCAAATTAGCAATTTTTTGGAAAGATTATATATTTAAAAATTATCAGGGAATACTAATGGTCTCAGTTCATATTGCATATGATTATATTCATGTCCCTAGAACTAAGCACAGTCCTTTTAGTTTTTAAATGGAAGGTATGTCTCCTCTAATCACAATCCATTTTGGAATGAATTCTTTGTCCTTTATTATTTTTACATTTTGCGGAACTTGCTAAATTTTAAATCTGTTTAGTTCTTAGTGAGAATAATAGATTTCTTTGTTTTGTATGAAACTTAGTAAAGAAAAATGCTTGGAGTTTTCAAAAACTCAGAGCACAGTGTATGAAAGACAGAGACACTCAAAATTTAAACTATTATTTAAAATTTAACTTGTAGCCATGTATAAATGTTAAATAACTAATTGTGCATCTATGATGAAAATCCCATGTTGCTATGCTGTATTCATTGATAAATGCACAAGCATAGTCAATCATTCGCCTGTATAGTTATCAAAACTTTGCAGTTAACAAACTGAAAATGAAGCACTGGTGCAGAAATCATAGTCAGCAGAGAATCTAAAAATGTAGAATCCAAAGAAATTCATAAGTTTTCTTTTTTATGGTAATGATACCCAGGGTATTTTCGATATAAGTCTTTTGAGTAGGAACACTGTGTAACAATATAGGATAAATGCACTGTGGATCTATGGGAATCATTACAAAATACGGTGGCTTTGATATATTTGAATTCTTCATGATTGCAAGGTAGGCTAGGTTTTTATTTCATCTAAAGAAATAAAGGGCCTATTCTATAATAAGTGCTCTGTACAGTTGAAATATAAAATCATTTCAAGTAGATTGTTCTGCTCTTAGGATGGAAACTATGCAATGCTTTTTCTTGGTGAATATGCTCATTCAACTATTCAGAAAGATTAGCAACTCCTTGATAATTTCTAGGTAGAATTTTCTAGTCAGGTACTGGTGCTAATCAAAGAGTCTAAGAATTGGAGGATTGAGGTTCAAACCCATGCAGGCAGAAAAGACTATGAGATTCTATCTTCAAAACAATCAGCAAAAAGCTGGGCTGGAGATGTGGCTCACGTAGAGCACCGATGAGCATACAAGTCAAATGAGTGTGAGGTCCTGAGCTTAAACTCCAGTACTGGTAGGGCAGGGGAATTTTTTTTTTAAGATAGCTCCCTCCAGGTCATTTAGTACATGCATAAAGCTGAATAAGGAACTAGATAAATTACTGTTCCAGTAATATTGAATCTGTTGTTTCATTTCTATAGGAGGCACATAAGAAAATACGGACCTTTCCTGAACAAAACAACACCAGCCATTAAATAGGTTTATTAATCCCACTATTGGAGGGATGCCTTTGATAAGGACAGTGCCATTCAACTCATCATTCAAGCTGGCATAACATGAGCCTATGGCTGGCATGCACAGTTCCTGTTTATTGCTTACTTGTACCTTTTACTAGCCCTGTCTGGTTAAGCCTTATAACTTCCTCTTTGAGATAACTGACATTTCATGTACTGAATGGATGAGTCTTGAGTCCAAGTGTGCACACCTTAAAGCTCATGCACATTAGTGGCAGACTCATACTTAAGTTTTCTGTAATCTACTACTATGCTTTCCTGTATTACATGTTTAGTGTAGAAAAGAGCACTTGGGAACATCAGGATCAAGCCAAGGGAATGGGAAAAAGAATTAAGAGGACTGCTATCTAAGTTTATCAGAGTTAGGTCAGAGGATTTATAGATGGTGATGTATTCAATAAACACTGGCTTCTACGTACTCAGTCCTAGACTTTGTATTAGGTGCTGGAGGCAGCGTGATGTTCTGGCGCTTCTTATAGTAGCAGTTGCAAGAGAAGCAGAGGAAGCAGAAGGGACAACTTATGTCTATTCTACCAATTTTTATGTTGTTAGCCTGAATGTATTTTTATGAATATCGGGACTTATATTGTACCTACCAGGCTGGGGAAAATATTCTAGCTCTCTCAAACTGCTTTATTTGCTATCAGGAATACTTTACTATCTACAGAAATAGAAATGAATAACACTTGTCTAGATTGATGAATACATGATGATAAAATATTTCACAACACAGTATAATAAAACCATTTACCAATACCAATTCATATCTTACAGGGACCGAAATACCTCAGAAGTCCTGAGACATCTTCCTCTTATATAAGTACTACCTGCTTGCTACATGAAGGCAATAACATTTCTTCTTTTACAAAAGAAACCAAATGTCAAAGAAAATTAAGCATTAAAATTACATATCTGACCAGGTTCCAGTGCCTCATGCCTGTAATCCTAGATACTTAAGAGACTAAGAGTAAGGATCATGGTTAGAAGCCAGACCAGGAAGGAAAATCTGTGAGGCTTTTAGTTCCAATTATCCACCCAAAAGCCAAAAGTAGAGCTGTGGCTCAAGTGGTAGATTGCTAACCTTAAGCAAAAAAGCTCAGGGACAGGGCTCAGTCACTAAGTTCAAGCCCCAGGACCATCACAAAAAGAAAAAAATCTCATCTGCTTTAAAAAGGGACTCTGAGCTGGGTGTGGTGGCTCACACCTATAATCCTGAGATCTGAGGATCAAGGTTCAAAGCCAGACTGGGCACTAAAGTCTGTGAGACCCTTATCTCCAATTAGACACTAGAAAACTGGAAGTGGCACTGTCAAAGTGGCCCTGTGGCTCTAGGGGTAGGGCTGTAGCCTCGAGCTGAAGAGCTCATGACTGACAAAAAAAAGGGACTCTGAAATGAGTTTTAGTTTCCTTTCCAAAAGTCCATTTTGTTACTTATTGCCACAGTGAAATAATAATTTTTGCTTGCTTTGTCTAAAAAAATGAAAATAATGCCCTGTGTAAAATAAGTAAAATCATAGAATTTTATGCCTTCTACCTCTAATCTCACATTTAATTTCTTCCTTTGGTGGAAGAAAACGATTCATATATTCACAGCAAGTAATTATAGCACATATTACCTAGAAATCAAAAGCTGAGAATGGTAAGATAGATACACATTTCTTTTTAACCCTCATATATTCACAGCAAGTAATTATAGCACATACTATCTAGAAATCAAAAGCTGAGAATGGTAAGATACACATTTCTTTTTAACCCTCTGTGGGAGATTTATTATCAATCCATCAACAAATTCCATGGCTCCCCAGTGAATTTCAGTTCAAACAAAACTAACACACACACACCACCCACAATGGTAGACTCTGTTTAAGCAGCATACTGTACAGAGATTTTCAGATTTTCTGGGAGTTAATGAGCACTTGAGCTGCAAATGGCAGTGTAGAGTTACAAGCAACACTTTTTAACTGACCCCTCCATGATGCAATCCAGTATTTCTTTAAAAATGACTCTTCAGAATCTCCATAAACACAAACATGATCTCTCTAATGCAAAAAGGAAACATGAACAGCTGTCTTTCTTAAATAAGCCTGACAGAGAATTAGATGCTTTGCTCTTAAAACAAGATTGTGAGACACATGCTTAATAGTCCAAGAGTAACAGATACCAGCTCAAACAACTCAAACAACCCAAATTATAGCTGTTGTGTTGGCAATATCACTAAAGACCGGCATATGTCTTCATCCAGGTGATCAAAAATACCTTGAAAATAACGAGCAGAAATTCTTTTCTCCACTGAACTTAAGAAAATGAGGAAGCTTGGGAGATCTGTTTAAAATTGCTAACGAATAATGCCAGATGTGTCTGTGTGAGGACATAGGGTGAAGAACTCAGGAAACAGAAACTACAAGCAAAAGTGCCACATTAATCAGCTCTCTTTCTGTGGTATTTCCATATAAATAGAGCACTTGAAGGAATGGTTAGGATAGAGTGACATACTTTATTTGATAATTGTTTCTTCTTATCATCCTTCAAGTGCCTGTTATTTGTTAATTGTGTAGATACTAAGGTCTTTTGACCCTGGAGAACCTGGCTGGAGAAAGAAGGGGAGAACAGAAGACTGCAGCCCTTTTCTCAGCTCCGTTGTACCCTAGCCTGTGGTGTGAAGTTTACAGAGTGGAAGGAAATGCAGGTATCTCTGGTTGCCCACAGAGACAATGTACACATCTGTCTATTAACACATGGGAGGTAGTTACATTTGGAGGAAACATACTGTCACATCTGTTTACTTTGTGCCTAAGTAAATCTCTTGGTAATTAGCATTTCAACCATCTGAGAGGTAAGTGGACCAAAAGATTTCCTGGCAAAATCATGAACAATTTCATACAGCTTGAGGGAGATGAAAAACAAATCCATCAAATGGTGTTAATTTTAAGTAGAAATATATCTTACAATTTGTAACTGTTGCACCATTTCTTCTCTGTAGGCTAGTTCCCTTTTCATCTGATCCTGAAAGTTATCTGGTAGGAGAGAGAAATAGAGAAAGAAATCAATGCAAGTGCAAAATCTACTTTTAGTATGCAGTGGGCCTGACAGCCCTGAATCTGTGGATTCAACCAATCTTAGATGAAAACATTTTTTAATTACAACTGTTCTGAATATCCATATTTCTTATTGCCATTATTCCCTAAACAACATGGTATAACAACTGTTTACATAGCAGTTACATTAGGTATTGAAAGTACTGTAGAGGTGATATAAGATATATAGGAGGATGTAATATATTATATGCAAGAGCATTTTATATTATAGGCATGAGTTGTATCCACCTCTTAATGAAAGGTGTTACAAAATTCCTACAGGAATTCCTGGGTTTTTTTTGTTTGGATTTACAAAATTCAGGGTTTTCCTTTTTCACTGGAGTAAATTTAAGTCTGTCCACTAGCCTCACAGCCTTCACATTTAGGTACAAAACACATGTTATACATATGCTATTTTCATCTGTGTACAATTGATTGCCTCTTTGTGATGTATTTGAACCAGGGATTATTCAAACCTTGGAACACACACACCACTTGCTTAGTTATGTTACAGATTAAAGAGGAGAACATTTTGTTGTTTAACTAACATGTTTCAGGTATGTGACAATTATAGAGGACTCAAATTAATTCAGATCAAAACAATGAATGCAGGTGGGTGATGGTGGCTCCTGCTTGGAATCCTAGCTGCTCAAGAGACAAAAGATACGAGGATCAAGGTTTAAAGGCAGCCTGGGCAGGAAAGTCCATGCGATTATGATCTCTAATTAAACAGCACAAAGCCAGAGAAGTAGAACTGTGGCTCTAATTAATGGTAGAGTACTAGCCTTGAGTATAAAAGCTAAGGCACAGAGCCCAGGCCCTGAATTCAAGCTCAAGTATGGACACAAAATCAAAAACCAAAAATCTAACACAATAAAGATGAATGTTCCATCTGAGTTTGTAAGTGGCTAGTTGTAACACGATAACAATATTTAAAATCAGAAACATATTGTACATGATTCATTTTGGAAGTTATCAGTTCTTGTGGATTCTTTAAGATGAATATTAATTTAATTTTTATTCATAGAATAAACTGCAACTACAATGGCTTTGGGAGATGCTGATAGAGAGCTTGAGGGATTCAGTAGAATTTGGACCCATTTTGCTGTACCTAAGAAAAGTAGGGAGCTACAAACTTGACAATTAAATAAACCCTAGCTGTGGGGGTACAAGTCATTCGATGTCTGCTCACTGCTTCAAGAAATAATCCCAGGGGCCAGGAGTGCTTGCCTACCATACACAAAGACCTGGGTTCGATCCCTCGGTACCACATATGTAGCAAAAAGCCAGAAGTGGTGCTGTGGCTCAAGTGGTAGAGCCCTAGCCTTGAGAAAATCCAGGGACAGTGCTCAGGCCCTGAGCCCAAGCCCAGGACTGGTGAAAAAAAAAATAATCCCAATTAATGTACAATGTCAGAAGTTAGAGAATCCTGGATCCCTTTGGAAATATCTTAAAGATTCAAATGTGTTTTCACTGTTTCTCTTTTCTCAGACCCACACATATCAAAAGCTATTGAGTCTTTACCTGTCTTCAATCCTATTCTAAGGTTCAGAGACATTTTTTGAACCTTGAGAACCCAAACCTCCCTTGTAGTTCCCAAGAGACCATTAATCAGCAGACCCCACTGCTCCTATGATTGGTCAGAACTCCCTGCACTCATGCAGTTACCTTTGTGTTGTGCGAAATGTCATCTTTTCACAAATGATCTTGAGTTTGTTTTTTTGTTTGTTTTGTTTTGCTTTTTAGTTTTGCTAACCATTACATAGGGAAGCTCTGGTGCATCATGCAAGTCTCCAGGCACTTTGGATGGGATTGAAATGGTCAGTTACTGGAAATTCTTCAATATGCTAGTCTGTGGCTCTGGCATAAGAATTGCCAACTCAGGTTTTGAGATGTCCAGATTTGTAATAAAGGGCATACTGACATTCTAAAAAAGCATCCCTGGAAAATTAAATTAAATTAAAATTTTAGATATTAAAAAAGTTTGTGACAATTGAATTTATTGCTTTCTTGGTCAAATTGATCACCAAATAAATTCATGTCTAGTAAAAAAAATAGTTTGTGTGCTGTTTCTTTTTCATTTTTCTTTCTCTGAAGATGAGGCTAGGATTAAATGAACTCCAAAAACTTTGGGAAACTCTCCTAGAATATATTAATTCAAAGATGACTCAGATCAAACCAGAGAATTTTAGAAATCTGAATATTATCACTTAGTCTTCTCAAAGTTCTATGATGTTGGCAGCAAAACAGACAAACAAGCAAACAAAAGCTATTAGCCAGGCAACAATGTCTGCTCACACATTTGGAATGAAATTTTAACATGAAAAAATGAATTCAGAATGCAAAAATACTAAAATGAAGCCAGGTGCTGTTTTGCTGGTCTGTAATCTTAGCTCCTCAGGAGGCTGAGAGCTGAGAATCCCAATTCAAAGAGATTCCTGGCAGAAAAATTCCTGTGAGACTCTTATACCCGATTAACCACTCAAAGGTTGGAGCTGTGGGTACAAATGGTACAGCACTAGCCTTAGTACAAAGAGGTTCAGGGACTGTACCCAAGTCCTGATTTCAGGTCTCACAACTGACCAAAAAAATACTAAAATGATACCAACTTTAATCATAGTAACCTCCCTCCATTTCACCTTCCTCCATTTCATTCGCTTAAAGTCATTTATGATTCAAAAAATATTAACTTTAAGATTCCATAATACCTTTTATTATTATATATTCTTATATTTTATTATTAGTTATGAATCTCTTACTGTGCCTAATTTGAAAATTAAGCTGTGTCATAGATGTGGGAATATAGAAAAATCATAGTATATACAGGATTCAATTTTATCTGAAGTTTCATGTGTCCAGAGGAAATCTCAGAATAGTCCCCTAAAGGTAAGGGGAAACTATGGTAGTAGCTTTGCATGCATCAAACTGTTGAAGTTTTTATTTTCATATACTTATCTCAAACCCTAATCAGTAATTCAGACTTAACTGAGAATAAATGTTAAGTGTCTTTTCTTTTACTATCTTAGAGGATAACAAATACCTCAGTAATTATTTTATTTTGAAATTATAATCTAAATATTACTATACATGTGGAATTGCATTTTATGTATATGTTTTAATATATACGTATACAATACGTATGTGTACATGCACATACAATACACATATATCAATGCATAAATACAGAAAGGGTTTTTTTTTGCCAGTCCTGGGCTTGAGCTCAGAGCCTGAGCACTGTCCTTGGACTTTCTCAAGGTTAGAGCTCTACCACTTGAGCCTCAGCACCATTTCCAGCTTTTTTCTATGTATGTGGTACCAAGGAATCGAACCTGGGTTTTCATGCATGCTACGCAAGCACTCTGCCACTAGGCCAAACTCCTGGCCCCTACAGAAAGATTTTATAAGAAATTTTATCTGTGAACCAAATCAAAGCATACATAAGAAACTAAATTTATGAATATTTGGACAATCCATGGGAGGTCTGTGAGATTTATACTTAATCACTTCATACTCAGAAACATGTACTTGATATTAGTAATGGAAATGTCACCAAATGTTATACATGCAATACAAGTGATTTCTTACTGAATACTGGAAAAGATGTATTTCCTTTTAACACTTGGAATTCTTGTTCTAGTCGTCTCCGTAAATCTATTTGTTCAAATAAAACCTTCTGAAGTTCTTCTAACAGAGAAAAAAGAAGAGTCATTTTACTAATCTTTACAAATAACTCTCCAGAGAACCATTATATATGGCAATTTATTATTATAAGACAAAATATTTTACCAGTTTAAAAAGAGTTGCATAGACACAGGATAGATTTTTGTGCAGAAATCCATGAATATAAATCAATGCAATATATTATTTTAAAGTATTATATTACAGTGTCATGTATTGATTGATATGTATGCATTAATCTCAATTATATCCACCCAATGGTCCATATATTATTCATATGTTGCTTGTCAAGCTTAAAATATGGCATAGAACAAAAATATCCTCCTATTATCTCTACAGTCTTTAAGAGAGGAGAAATGCTATAGAGCAAAACTTTTCTTTACCTTTTCCCATATTTTCTACATCCTTTTTAAGTGAATGAGGTGAATTGGTTTCTTGTGTGTGTTCACCTTTAAAACAAAAAAATATAAGAAAAATGTTATTAATTTTATGGAGGCTATTTTCTAAAGGTTTTTCTTTAAAATTTTACTAAGAGTTTATTCAATACCAGCTGAGATTATAAGTCTTCAGAACCAGATGTTCTTATTTGCTTATGGACAGTTCTCCTGAACTATGGGAGGAGCTATTAGAACATGAGAGCAGAGCCTGCCTTGCTTGTGGACAGCAACTTTATGAATGCAGGATCCTGAAATAATTTATCCTTTCTCCTCACTAACCACCACTGTTCACTCTTTCTGACAACAACGGTGATTGCTGGAATAGGCAGAAAGGGATGCTGAGCCAGTCAAGATTCCAGGCAGAAATCTTTTTTTTTTCTCGGTCGTGGAGCTTGAACTTTGGGCCTGGGCGTTGTCCCAAGGCTTTTCAACTCAAGGCTATTGCCCTACCTCTTGAGTCACAGCCCCACTTCTCGTTTTTGTAGTGGTTAATTGGAGCTAAGAGTCTCACATTCTTTAGTGCCTGGGCTGGCTTTGAACCACCGTCCTCAGATCTCAGCCTCCTGACTAGGATTACAGGCATGAGCCACTGCACCGAGCTTCAGGCAGAAATCTTATCAGTATTCCCCTCCTCCTTGAAGTGAAGAACCCTCAAGATCTCTGGAGCAGAAACCTATAGTGGTAGAAGGCCTTGAATGGTCCTTTGGAAAGCAGGGATAAGTTGGAAGGGCTTCCTAATAATTGATGACTTGCTTTGCTTTGCTTTTTAAAATTAACCTATAACAAAAATATGAAATCAGTTATCTGTTAGTTTGTAAAATGGTCACTTGTTTCCCAATAGTCTCTGAAGTACTCATATTGGACAAATAAAAACTATATTGTGGGAGTTAGGGTACAGCCCAGTGATAAAACACATGTTTTGTAGGAACAAGGCCTTCAGTTCAATCAAAACAAATCAGACACAACAAAAGTGATCTAACTGTACTTTGGATAAAGCTAGATTGTTATTCTTACGAAATTTGCTTATGTGCCAAATAAAATGATAGTGAGATTAAAAAGAAAGCAAGGATTGATGAGAAGTAAATGAGTCTGCATAATTCAGAAAATCTACTCATTCAGCTAATCAAATAATTATTTTCAAATTTCAAATCAATTTTCTCAATACCTATGTAATTTATTTGGGCTTTCCGCCTTTGTCTAAAGGGTGGTGGTAGAACAGATACAGGTACTCTGAGAAGGTTTTATAGATTCTCTCCTCCATGGTCTGCAAGGGCTAGCCCTCTCCTTCGTGTCCTCAAGAGTACCTTGTGAAAGTCTCAGGCATAGTGCACTTTCATCCCCATCCTCACCACTGGGCCCTGTGCTTCTTGAAAGCAGAAGCTCCGTCTTCGCTATGGCTAGTGCCTTACAGAACTGACACACAAGACTTCAATGAAGTGTCTTGGGTTGTTACTGAGAGGAAACCCAGGAGGTTGTAAATTCTAAGTGATGGCATAGACCGAAATTTATCACTTCAATTCTCTCCTCACTATTCATTTCCCTCAGCAAGAAATGGAATGTAATGGCCCTGGGCACTTGTAGGAATACTGGGAGATTTCATTGTCAAGGTAAAAATTTCTATAAAGAGGGAAGCAGAATTTTCCCTAAAGCAGTAACCTACACTACAGGATCATAGCTAGACAGGAAAATCCTGAACATGAAATTACAAATGGGAATTTTACACTTTACTAATGGCTGTCAGGACTTTGTGTGTTCACATGCATGTGTGTATTCAAAAACATATATGTATATAGACATAAATGCACGTATGCATATACATAGCTAAGCATACACTGGCAGCTCTATTTTCTCAGATGGCAGACACTTAATGGCTAGATAGCATTCATTTCTACTCTTCTTAGCCATGATCTCTCTCTATAGGCTATGACACTCTTGAATCTTGATATTTTCATGTAGTAAGAAAATAATGGGGAAATATCCGTGAAGCCTTTAAAAAACAGACCTCAGTACCTTAAAAAAACTATTACCTAAAGAAGAATAACATGAAGATCTTAAGACAAATAATTAATATGCAAAGCAACAAAACAGTATAGGTGGTTTTTGATACAAGATCTCACTATTTACCCTAGGCTTGGCTTGAACTTGAGATCTTCTTGCTTCAGCCTCCTACAGTTATAGGTGCTACTATGCCTAAGTGTAATAAACAGTGTTTTGAAATGAAGATAACTGCATACTATGTGCAGTTTTACACATATGAATAGAAATTTCATGCTCAAAGGTTTTTGCTTGGGGATTGAACCCAAGATCTGGACATTGTCCTCAAGCTTCTTTTGCTCAAGGCTAGCATTCTACCACTTGAGCCACAGTGTCACTCCCAGCTTTTCCTGTTTATGTGGTACTGAGGAATGCTAGGCAAGCATTCCACCACTAAGCCACATTTCCAGCCCATACTCATACAGTTTTGCATATGAGTTTACATTTCATATTCATATAGTCAATGTTGATCCAGAATAAGACAAGAAGAAAACCATAAACTTATACACTTACAAGGCATGACTGAGACTACATAATTCTAATTTTTTAACTGCTTGAAATGAAACGTGCTTGAAATGATATCATTTGTTCTTTTTTTCTTTTTCGTCAGTTGTAGGCCTTGAACTCAGGGAGGGGACATTGTCCCTGAGCTTCTTTGTGCTCAATTCTATTGCTCTACCACTTGAGCCACTTCCAGTTTTTGAGTGGTTCATTGGAAGTAAGAGTCTCATGAAGACTTTTCTGCGTAGGCAGGCTTTGAACTGTGATTCTCAGATCTCAGCCTTCTGAGTAGCTAATATTATAGATATGAGGCACTTGGGCCTAGCAGATCATTTGTCTTTAAACAGGCAGTTAGTTCTAGAAGCCACAGTTTTCATGTTATAGACAAGGCCTTTTGGATTCATGTATATTAATATATTTTGTTGCCCACTTATCTTACATTCTGTTTTAACTTGATAATTAAAATTTAAAGTTAAAATCTGATATTACAACATGCATTTCTCTTCTACTTCACAATTAGTAGCTTAATATGGATTTGAAATGACTAAGTAAGCAGTTAATAAATGGAAACATTAACCACAGGAAAATCTGATAATGCTATTAAGAATAAGCTTTCCTTATCTCAGCTTTGTAGAGGTTTTATCAATATTCTGCATCTGTGTCTATTTCAAACAAATATTTTGTTGCAACTTCTGAGTGAAATCCTTCTATTTGTAGCTTAGAAGAGTTTAATTTCTTGCAAAGGGTTAAAAAAATAGTTAAACATTGGGTAAATAAGGAGCACAGAAGCAGCTTTGGTTGCCTTTTGTGCTGATTTTCCTGGACCGCTGCCTTCTGTATATTACTAATCTGTGAAAACCAGATCATTAATGGTGGTTAAAAACGACCTTTGGGAACCTGAATGTTTGTTCACTATTGTTGCTAATGTTTGCCATCTGGTTAAAAAAAAAGGCAGTCTAGTACTGGATTAAATAAATGTGTGATTTGACAATAAGCTTCCAATTTTATAAATAGTCCATAAGGTTAGAAGCTCCTCTTAAACTTGACATCTTCCTGACTCAGTCTTCCTTCCTCCCTGACTTTTGAGTACCTGAGGTTACAAATATATACCACCACTGATTTGCACTTTACTTTTACAAAATGAATGAATTTGGGAACATCCCCAAGTTAAAATGCTAAAGTTCCTTCTTATTGTACTTCTCTTTTTTAAAAATGTTATCAGTTGGGAAGCATAGAGATCTTAATGACATAGAGACACAGATGAAAATCTACATACATGGGTGGACTATCTTTCTTGAAGGCCTGGCCTCATATATGTCTTCGGTCAGACTGTAGAAGAAATAGCTGAGTGACTAGAAATGGAAAGCAATGAATACTTAGGGCATAAAAGGCCTCCTGCGGATGGATGTTACTGAAGGGTGTTGCTTTATGGTCTGTATGGTTTCTCTGTTCTGTTCATTCCACATCAAAGAAATTCTACTGCTATCTAGTACAACCAGAAACTAAAGGGCCAGGGCTGTACGGTGCCTATTTTCCAAGTCTCTCTAGAGTCCTCTAGCTTGCTCAGGTGAATGTTCTACCCATCCCCTCATGTAGCCATCAGATAATGAGAGTACAAGAATAGATGTAACAATGTGCCATGATGCAGCAGATAGGATCAGTATGTAGTAAATGACAGGACTTAGGATTCACAAAGGAATCAAACCAAACAACTAACACCTTTTCTCTCAAATCAGTCAATACCAAGAAACTCCTTTCTCTTAAACACCTCTGGTCAAGAACCTGCATTGGCTCCTCTTAGTTTACCTCATAAAATCTATTTTAAACTTCTCTTTCAGAGGCTCCAAGTTCTCCCAACACTTGTCTACCTACTGAGCTAACCTGTGCTTATAACCACACAAACCTTCTATAGTATTCAGGCCTTTATTTCTCATTTCTGCTGGATGATAGTGCTGTAGCTTACTTTTCTTGCCTAAAACTCCTCATGCTCATCCTTCCCCTTGCATTCCAAATAAGAATGTCATAAAAATACCTACTCATCATGGCTGAATGCTTATCTCTCCCCAACATTCATATGCCAAAATCCTAATTTTCAAGGTGAAGCCTGTACTAGAGGTTCAACTTTTGGATGTTGATTAGGTCAAGAAGGCAGAACCCTCCTGAACAGGAGCAGTGCCCTTCTAAATATTTATTTATAGTGCCCTTCTAAATAAATGTGTCCTTCTAAGAGACCCTAAGGACTTTCTCCTATTAGTTTTCTGCCATGTAATTCTACACCAAGAAAAGTATTATTTATGAATCTAGAAAGGAATCTTCACAGGACATGGAATCTGCTAGTATTTTTACCCTGTACTTCCCAGCCTCCAGACCTATGAGAAATAAATGTTGCTTAAGTTAAGTTTATGATAGTTCTGTTATGGCAGTCTAACCAGACTCAGATTATTCTCCCCCATAAGTCTTTCTTGATTTTGGCCAGTCTCACTGATTCACCCCTTCCAAGCTAAAGGTCTGAATGTTTAGCATCTTTGCACTCAATATTGTAGGGTCTCACGTAGGTGAGTCTGGTCTTCCTCAGCTAGAAGTTAGGTTTTCGGGTAGCAAGGAATTCCTGCCCTATAGACAACTCTTATCATACTTAACATAAGCTAGGTAAATGTACAAATACATGCCACAAATACTTGTTGCACTTAATTGAATTATTTCTGGTTTGTAAAAGAAAAACCAATACTATTATAAATCATCAATTGTTATAAGGAGTTTAAAAAAACTAACTAATCCCTATGAATGTTTTTTTAAAAAGCACATTTTGACCCATTTGTATATTCTGATTAAAATAGACTCTGTATTTTCAGTTTACTCAGGAAAAATATGATGTTCCACTAAAAATAATTTTTCTTCCATTTGGTTAAAAAATTTTTAGGAGCAAATATAACTATAGCACTCAGTTTTAACTAAAATGTGTAAAATATTAATTAAATATATGTTTGCCATTGCTTCCAACCAGAAAATAGCTCATATGTTTAGAGTTCTTTCAATTATTTATTTTACCTTCAATTATTTATTTCTAGTTTATTTGCTAGAGAGTAAACCTAGGGCCATGCATACTAGGCACAACGTAATCCTCAAACACATTTAACTATTTATGAGCCAGAGGAGCAGGTGAGATGATTTGTTCTGTCGACTAAATAGATATTATTGTTTTAAAGCTAGGTTCTGAATATAGTAAGATTGTGTAAATAGGGTAGCCTGTATGTAGGCTTCAATTGGGTATATTAATTGGGCACAGTAGAAAATGACAAATATATGAATAAGGACTAAGAGATTTGGCCTTTGCCCTCTCTATAGGCATGTGATCTCTCTTTCCCACCTTTCATTCCTGCTAGGTTTCCTACTCTGTTATCCTCACTGTCTCCTTTTTAACTCTCCTTGAGCCTGCAGCCAGCACTCAGAGGCACTCTCTCAGCCAATAGCAGTCAGCAAGGTGCTTATTACTGAAAGGGCCTCCATGTTCCTCCTCTAAGTATCTGTTGTCGATAACACCTGATGGAACACATTTGGAGAAAATGCTTCTTTTTATAGAAAGTGTGCTATTTCACTTCCCACTAGTAACTTTAGTAGGTGACATTGTTTTGATTTGGGCTGTGTCTATACATGAGGTACATATGCATTCTAACATTTGTATAAATGTTTTTGTAGAGCACCCAGATGTTTTTGTTGTTGTTGTTGTTGTTGTTGTTTTGTTTTGTTTTTGCCAGTCCTGGGCTTGAGCTCAGGGCCTGACACTGTCCCTGGACTTTCTCAAGGCTAGAGCTCTACCACTTGAGCCTCAGCACCATTTCCGGCTTTTTTCTATATATGTGGTACTTATTTTTTTTTTTTTTTGCCAGTCCTGGGCTGGAGCTCAGGGCCTGAGCACTGTCCTTGGACTTTCTCAAGGCTAGAGCTCTACCACTTGAGCCTCAGCACCACTTCTGGCTTTTTTCTATGTATGTGGTACTGAGGAATTGAACCTGGGTCTCCGTGCATGCTAGGCAAGCACTCTACCACTAGGCCAAACTCCCAGCCCCGCCCCCCCCAGATGTTTCTGTAGTTCATGGGAACTTCCTGTTTTCTGGTACCTGCCCGAGCATGCCCTGCTGTTAGAGCTGCACATGGCCTCTGTGCTGTTCCCAATACTCCAGCACCACCATGCCTTTTCTGGATGGACTGAGGCTTTGCCTTCGTTACCTCTTGGCCTCTGCTAAACTGATTTACTTAGCTAGGGTTAATTCCCAAATAAATGCTGAATTTTAATCATCAATTTGGGTTTTATAATCTGGCTTACAGTGAGATATTTCTGTACTTCAAATTTTCTCTTTTTCTTACAATGTATCTTGTAAGTATAAGCTAGATGAGATCAAAGTTAATCTCGGTTGGTATAAGTACATGTAAGAATAATCAAAATTTAGCAAAAACATGATTTAGAGGGTGGTTTTTAAGAGAGTTTTTTTTTTTGAAAGAGAAAATATGTATTTTGCTCTATGGTTTCAGGACCTCATGCTAGGCAAATGTTCATCATTGAAGTACAGCTTCCAATTCCATACACATTTTGAAGAGTTTGGTTTTGTTTTTTAAAGGATTTTTTTGTGTGTGTGCCAGTCCAGGGTTTCCCCCCCCCCCCCACAGGCTAGTGCTCTACCATTTGAGCCCCAGCACCACTTCTGGTTTTTTTTTTTCTGTGTATGTTGTACCAAGAAATCGAACCCAGGGCTTTGTGTATTCTAGGCAAGTACTCTACTACTAAGCCATACTACTGGCACATAAAAGACTTTTTTTGTATTATAAAATCTTTTTTTTTGTATTACAAAATCAAGACATAAAATCAATTGCTTAGGAGACAAGATTAAGTAATTTTCTCCTCTACCTGCGCTACATAGACTTCTGCCAATTTCTGTTGCTAAATTTTTCTACCTTAAACTGCTTTTCTTATCATGTTTGGAATCTAATCAATATCTCTGAAAAGGGGATACCACAAAAAGAACTAGCTATAACTTCCATTAGTAAAATACGTAATTATCAAACTTTATAACTCATAATCAGGTACATGCTCATTGCTTCTGGAATAAGTGTATTAAATTTCTTTGATTAGTTGATCTTGAATCACCTCAAGATTTCTCTTGAGTTTTAGAACTAGTATCATGAGTTAATGCTGTTTCATATTTTTTTCTAAGAAGGCTTTTATTATCCTACCTTATCACCTTGAGTTTTATATGTTCTCCAAAATATTAATAAAAGAAAATTTCCACAAATACAAAGAAATTGATATCTAAACTTTTATAAACACAAATATATTGAAAGATTTCAAAATACTTCATACAAAAATAAATATTTATAGTAAATTAGAGATTAGAAGCTTTATCAAATTTTACAGGCAGATAAACTGAAACATAAACTTATCCAAAGTTCCCTAGTGAGAGAAATATAACCTAGACCTACTAGTCTGTGCTTTTAAGAATTTCTCTTCTTGTGCCTTTTTAAAAAAAATTGTAAGCATGCTCTAAAATAGAATGGAATAATAAATCAGAGTGCCTCATCCGCTATATATTCATGAGAAGTGTAAATGCCTCTTACTATTCTCAGAAATCCATCCACAGCATATTAAGTACACTAGAGAATCATACCAGTGGAAATCAAATTGATTTTAAAACTTCCATACATATAACAAGATGCAGCCACACTCAGAGTCTGATACTGCTGGCATTTCTCCAATGAAAGGGACTGAAAACTGGGGGTGCCTCCACAGTCCCCAATTTCTTTGACCTGCAATCACTGGGAGCTGTCTCACCAGCTTACCCCACTACATTCAATTTCAAATCACTTAACTTCACTGAAGTCATTCAAAATGGATATGCAAAACCTCATTCTAGGGTGGCAAGGGAAATAAGCTCGTTTATATTCTTGAGTAGGTAATATTTTGATCAAACTACTGTCTTCTCAATCTAGATGACTTGGTTTTAAGCAAAGGTCAGATTTTTTTCAAGAGTTCTGTACATGAAAGTTCTAATGATTTCTGGGAATTTTGACTGTTTAAGAGCTTCAGGCATATTTATTTCCTCTAATTATATAGATGTACATCTTCTGTATGTGAGGTTTTTGCATGCCTGGCTTTCTTCCATTTAATCATTTAAAAATATAAACTCTTCAAAATTGCTAAAAAGCAAATTACTAATAAGACAGAAAGGTGAAAGGGGGGCTGAACTGAATTAAAATCATGAACTAAAAAACTCCAGACTGTGGCAGCATGGGCCTATAATTCTAGCCCTCAGAAGACTGAGGCAGGAGGACAAAGACCAGCCCAGGCTATACAGAGATTCTCAGCAAAACAATGTCCCCCTCCTCCCAACTTCCATCGAACTAAGTATTGCTGCTCAGCTGAAGTTATTTAAGGGATTAATTAATGCAAGTAACTATCCCTTAAAGAAAGATATGTCTTATGGTCATTAAAATTTCCTGATTCTACATTTATAATTGCTATGAAAATGAAAACTTCAGGTAGGAGTTAAAAAAAAAACTGCATAGTGATTTATCAGGCCCTCTGAAAAGACATTTCATTCTCTTTATATTCTAGTTGCATCTGCGAAAAAATTAAATATCCTTGAATATTATTTTTCAGTGATCGTGATTGAATTATATGTTAGCTATGGTCATTTTGCTATATATTTTTTGGTTTTTTTTAAGACAAAATTTTACTGTGTAGCCCAGGCTGCCTCAAATATGTGATTCTCCTGCTTTAGTTTCCTAGGTTCTAGGATTGCAGGCATGTACCACTACATCTGACTTGAATGATATTTTGTGTAGATTCCTATCATAGTATTCATACTTTAGTGTAGCTAGACTGTATCCTCTTGACTGGCAACAACTGAAGACAGCAACTGGGCTTGGTTTCTTTCTCTGTATCCCCAGAGCCTGCCCAGCCAAGTATCTGGCACATAGTAGGTAAAGCTAGCTGTGGAGGAAATGAGTAAATAAATGGCTGTTTTCCATTGTCAGACAAAGAGGAATATCTCCCTCCATAAGCAGTGAGTCCAGATAAAAGTTGGGCTGCTACCACTCTCAAGTAGCCAATCATAAGTGTGCTTAATCTTTTTGACTCATCTGAATTTTGGACATTTTGCCAAATGAATCATTTCCTGGAATATGATCATGAGTAAATAAATATC